>NW_021636510.1:0-65902 GCF_004799145.2 Neltuma alba
TTATAAAAAATTCTGTAATAATTTATTTTTACGTTATTTCTACTTCTAAGGCTCAATAGGATTTTCAATTCTCTAATTTATCTTTTTATTATTTTTTAAAATTTTTTTGAAATTTTTTTCTAATTTATTTATTTTGTCGTTTTTAAATTAATAATTTAAAATATCAATCCGGACAAAATCAATCTCAATTTAAAAACGGTTTTATCTTTGAGTCCATTTTATTACTTGACACAGTGCACTACAGTTTCCTCCCAAATTGGGTTTTCTTAGGGGTGGGAAATTTTTTCCAATGTCCTGACAGAATTGCCCATAGCTTTTTCAAAATATTCCGGTGTTGCCCTTTAACTTGTAAACGGTAAGCCCTGCTCGTTTCTCTCTCTTCGGGGTTCCGCCGCTCTTCTTCCCTCATCGGCCCGCCTTTCCTCCAGTCGTCGTCGACGCCACCTGGTCCGGCCGCCGCTCGCCTCTCTTCCTCTATCCATCTTCATTGTCTTTAGGCGAGTATCCTCGCCTAGGTCTTATCGATTCTTTTTCTTCATCCTTGTTCTTGCTCATGCATATCTCACTATCTGGTTTAGTATTTCTGGTTTTATTCCTTCTTCTTCTTGCTTCTCAGATTCCCTGTTTCTTCTTTTCTAGTTCTCCTCACAATTAGTCGAACTTAAATTTTCGACTTGACAATGTAGGAAACCAAGAAGGGTCGAAGTTTATTCATAAAAATACATTGGAAGTTGAAGCCTGACTAAACAAAACCAAAACTGAATTTATAAATGAATATAATACATGTGGGAACATCGATATGCACTTTAAAGTAGCTTTTTGGTAAGACATCTTCCTTGATTGAGTTCCATATAACATATTCATTCCATAATGAGCCAACCCCGATATCTGCGCCAGAAGGAATGCAATATAATGTATATAATGAATGTTGATTCTGCTTATTTAGCTACCTCCTTTGTTAAATATGACTTCTCTGTTCCAGGGGGACCATCCAAAGTGATTGTTTTTGCATTGGAATCTTGTGGCTTTCTATTTGGTCTACTTCGTTCCTTATCTATTTGATATTTATGCTCAATCATTTTTGAGAACGTACTGTGAAGCTGTAAGGCATGTTTGAAGGTTTAAATCAAGGATACTCTTGTATTATTAGTACTATTGAGTTTCCAATCTAATTGCTTGAGTGTGGCATGTTTGACTCTTACAATCAACTAACCATGAACAATTGCTTTTTCTCTGTGTTTACTGTTTAGGTGACTTCATGATCACATGGGACATCAATGATTGATTTGTCTTACCTGTCCTATGGTGATCTTCACTTTCATTAGACTGATTGCTTGTGACTTTTGCCTCTCAACCTTGGTGAAGTTTGATGTGCAACCTTATGTACACAGTTTATACTTTATACCCTTCATTGTTGTTTAAAGTATTAACTTATAAGGGATTGGCTTATGGCTCTGAAGTTCATATCATAGCATTCTCCTTGCAATCAAGGTTTTGAAGGGGTTGTTTCCCCATCAATTATGTAACTTCTTATGGATCTTACAAAATTTATACTTGCAGTGACCTACAATTTTGTATTTTAATGTGCAGTTGATCAATAGAGAATTTTCTTAGAGTTCATGGTCTTACGGCACTCCAATTCCAATGTTGTTTTGGTCATTATTGTCTAAAATGGAGGCCTAACTATTATTTTCCTAATGTATGGACGATCTGTATTGTGTTTGGGGTCTTGTCTCTTTTTATCCAACCTAAATTTGTAATTTTATCGTATTTTAGAAAGGTAAAAGATTTTAAAAAGCATATTAAAATTAATGAAATATTACTTTATTGATAAAATCATCATTTAAAATGCATATAAAAATAATTTATGACATATGAGTAAGGTAACGTTTTTTTTTTTGGGGACCAAAAAAGGTAACAAGCTTCTGAAATTTTGACTAATTAATAAAATTAATAAGCACATTAAAAGGCATATAAAAATATTTTGTTATATAAAAATAAAATAAGGGGCAACGTTGTCCATATAAAAATCTCTTCCCTTCCCTCCCGTCTTGAACTAAACAAGGTAACATTAAAACATCTACCCTCCCTTCCCATTCATTAAAACCCCTCCCCTTTTCTCCCCTCCATCAAAATCCCTTTCCTCCCCTGCCCTCCCCTTCGTTGAACCGAACATACTCTTAGTGATTTGAAAGACAAGAGTATTTTAGGTAATTAAGAGTTCTATACTAGCAAACATAGCTCTAAATGCAATTAAGGGGAGAATATAGACAGTAAGAAGTAATCAGTGCTATAATAATCCAAATCACTGCATCAGTAATTTAGATTCACCCCTAGCTTTAAGTATAGATTGGAGTTGTTTTATGGTTCTAGTTTGATCTTATTTCCATTCTGTACTTGTTCCAAATTGTGTTTTGCTTAACTTAAGAAAAAGTGTAAAATCAAAGCTCAACCGGGTTGTTGGTGCCAAGTCCTCATGGGAATGACACTTTATTCACTCTTTATTACTTGATATGGCTTGTGCACTTGTGAAATAGGTTTCATATTTTATGCCTATCACATGACATTAAGGTAGATAAAAATATGCCTTTATTTTAGTAATAGATAACAGATATTAACATCAAATGGTTGTTTCCTATTAAACTGTCAACTCCATGACTACTATATTTTCAAACTAAAGAATTACGGAATGGGGAATTGACTATGCTCGCTTTTGGAAAGAAGGAGAGCATCCAGGGTTTGTGGTCTGCATAAACTGCAATTTTGGGCAAAAGCATAATATTCCAGTTTTTGTTACCATAATTTTACATTGGATTAGCTATGAACTTGTTGAGTTCATAGATGGCTTGACTGTTTTGATGGATTATATTAAAAAATGACTGGAACTGCTGAATTCTGATGGTGCTTTTCATTTTGTGTGATGCTTTACCAGCTCAACCATTCTTCTTAGTAGAACTTCCAATAAATAAGCTGCCTATCAAGTCTCCAAATATCACTGCTTCCTTCAAAACAATGTAAGTTTTAGTTCTTTGAATGATCTGATTTTGTTAGCTTTGTTGTTACTGGTATTCGGCTGGTAGAAAGTTCCACATTACGATGTGTAAGAAGGTAGTATTTGATCCAATGTTCCTTGTCAAATTTTTGGTTAATCAAGTTTGATTACTTTTCCACCTTTGTTGATAAAGAGGCTCGCGTATATTGTCTTTCTGAGAATAGATGTGCCTGACTTAAGGATCTTTTTTTGTAGGGGAGCTGTTAAATTAGACCTTCGTTGTCCCCTAGGAGCGGAGGGCATTGCTGCTGAACCTGAGCCAGATTGGACTTTTGATGCTCTAATATCGGAGCTTAATGCCTTGGAGATGAAACTCACTACTTCTTGTACTGATCCTTTTCCAACTAAATCAATATACAGGTACTATATTCTTAACTTCTCTTATATGTATTTGTTTCATTGATGTTTATAAAGGTAGGAAAATTCTGCCTTTCTGTGTTTGGTTGATTGAACCTCATTAGTTGGTGCCAAAGAAAATATTTATGTTGGTGGTCTAAATTTTTCTATTGGTACTTTTTTTGGGAGTCTTTATAGTGGGAATGAAGTTGAGAGAGGTGGACCTTTCATATTGCATGCCCCTGAGTATGAGATGGAGGACACAGAGACTGAAGATGAGCAGGACGAAACTGCAGAGGCTGGCACACGATTTGGCTGCAATGAGCTCTACCTAAGGTGCCTACTCCTTGATTTCTAGCTTTCTTTGAGGACGTCACTCATCTATTTTGTTGTGCGAACCATAGACCAATAATAATAAGCAATTTCTGTGGATCTAGTCGGATTAATATTATTTTCATATCGTTCGTTGATCAAATTGCTAACATTTTATTGAAATTTCTTACAATAAAATTTGCACTTTATTTGATGTTTCAGTGATAGTGATAATTCTGACATTGTTCCAGCATTCGAAGAGCAAGGTTACTTGATGGATGAAGTGGGAGAGGTGGAAGGTGCCTTAATAGAACTGACTCATGAACACCAGCTTCGGGTTAAGGTGGGTGATCATGGTGGTATCTATACATGTTATCTGTTTAGCTTGTTAGTTACTGATTAAAAGTTTAACACTCTTGAAGACCATAAATTATATAGTCAATTTGGTTTCTTTCATATCTGTATTAGACTTATTTCTGGCATCCTCTACTTACAGGATGACATTAGGAATCAGATCTCAGCACTGGAAACAGCTCTGATGAATGAAACCGAGAAGTCTGCTTCTGCTTTTCTCCAAGTAGAGAAATATAAAGAAGCAAGACAGGAATTAGATAAAAAGTTTGATACCCAATATCAGCGAAGGATGTAAGATTGCATTGTCTCCTCCCTCCCACCTTTCTTTCAAGGGTTTATAACCACTTCCTTTCTTCTTCCTATCTGTCTTTTATCACAGTTTAATATAAGAAAATGTGAAATAGATTATTCCCTTTGCACTTGGTGCATTGATCCATTGGCAAAGTTGTCCCCTTGTATGGGGTGGTAGCCTGTAGGATCCCATAGAGTTGGTTTGACCCTCCTTTCACAATATGCTAAACTATGGATTATTTGTCTATTGCGGATTTAAAATGCACAATACCATTTGTGAAGATCTATAAAAATTCTTTTTCTTTCTGGGTTTAGAGGTAAACATGGTTTGTTCTTTTTATGGTGATGGGTCGACAACTGGGGCCATGGCCTATTAGGGTATATCATTGAAAGAACAAGAAGAGTACAAGCAGAAAGGTAGGAATAGAGAAAGCCCATGGTGAGGCATCTCTTGTTAACTGTGACCTGCTATGTGGAATGTTGTAAGATGGAAAAGAGAAAGCATCACTTAGAGGGGTTATATGGGGAGGTAGACGAGGAGGAAAAACTTATTCTGGACTTTGGAGGGATTCTAGCTTCCAAAAGCTAGGGGAAATTTTTGTTCTTCTTCTTCTTTATCATTTTCCTCTTATTGGTTTGCTGCTGCTGAAATTCCATTTAACTCTACTCAATCTATGCTTGTATGAGTGGTTTGGTTGGATATATCTGGTTCATTAATCAGAATTCAGAGGAGTTTCATCACACTGTTGTTAAAATAAATTGGAATAAAATTATGTGGTTAATTTTTTTTTCTAGGAGGAAATCAACTAGGAACACACCAAATTAAGTGTGCTAGAGTGTGTAAAGACTTTAAGAGACATAAGCTGCTCATTTTTGAATGCTGGATCTCTTCCAAGACTGAGGCCGTTGACTCATTTTTGCCCCCCTGATTTTTAACGTTTTCTGAGATTCACAGCAGTTAAGTTGGGAAGTATGATTTTATGTAATGATCCATTCTCGTGTTGGAATCAATTTTGACTATGATTGTGTTCTGATGTTATAGATATTTCTCATTTTTAGTAACTAAAATTTAGCATACATGAGAGCTTATCTGCGATTCTTTAACCATCAAAAGTGCTGTTCTATGTTTGTCTTTGTTGGAGTGTTGCTTTATAGGATGAATCGTAAGTTTGAGGAATCAAGAAACTGATCTTTGTATTCCCCATTTTGCACAGCGCAGAAGCACTTGATAATCACTTGACAGCTGTTCAGCAGGACCGGGAGCTTAGATCACAAATAGAGGAAAGAAAAATAAGAAGTGACGCCGCATATGAAGAGGCCAAAAGAAAGGAGAAGGCTATACAAGAGGAAAAATTACGACAAGAGAAGGCTAAAGCTAAAGCTGAAGCTGAGGCATATCAACTTTACTTTTCACCTGGTTTTGTTTTGACTAGGAAGTTCTGTAGACCTTCTTTCTTTAGATTCAAGTTCACGTTGATAATGTTGATGTGCTATTTATTACCTGCTTACAAATCTGTACTTTTTTCCATGAACACTTTAGTATTTTTCTTTTACTTTTCGGTTTCTATGTTTTGGATTCTGAACATGCACACAGAAACTTATTTGTTACCATTTTGTGGAGTACGCCTATCATATTACCCCCTGCTTCTTGTTAGTGATATCCACACTGATGTGTCCAGTACATGGGTATTTAAATTTGACGCATCTTTCTTCCAATATTCTCTTATATAACCTTATTTATTTGTCTATTAAATGAGTATTTAAATTTGACACATTTTTCTTTCCAGAATTCTTTCATATCAACTTCAGCTCAAATATTGCTAGAATTGTTAACTTTCAATTTTGGATTATAGGCCGCCATTAGAGCTGAGGAAGCAAAACGAGCTGCACTGGAAGCTGAGAGAAGAGCAGCAATGGAAGCTGAAAAAAGAGCTGCAAAAGAAGCCATGGAGAAGAATGCTATAGAAAGTTCAAAAAGGATTACATCTGAAGGCTTGCAACTAGAAGCTACAGCACGAATAGATGGTGCATCTAGCCTATCAAAAGCTGAATCCAAGGAATCTGGTATTTTTTTATGTTTTTAAATAAATAATAAAACCATTTAACTGATTGATTCAAATTTAATATCCATGGTTTCTTTGGCCTTTTTATTCTTTCCATGTGCTCAGAAAACGTGATTATTTTGACATTTGTTTGCTATTGAAATTTAGTTTATTCTTCCTTGCATCTTTGATATCGATTTGATGAAGCTGTTTCCATAAGCCATAAAAAGTGGTCCATTCTCACACAAGTTCAGCCTACTGAACTACAAAAATGTCCGTTCATCCTCCTTGTTCTTTATTTTCACTGACCTTTTTGTGTTTAATTGCTTTGTTTTTTGATGCTGAACTACTTTATTAGTTTGAAATTGTAAAAGTACTTGATCTGTTTGTTGTAAGTCAATATATGGATGTGCCTTTGAATGACTAGATCTGTATATTTTATTTAGTCTGAAATTGTTGGCGTCTTTTAAGATTTCAACTGGTACAAAATGTTAGGGTACACATATCGAGCAGCAGATAGTGCTTTAAAACTGGAGGGTCAGAGGCTACAGAAACTGAAAGAGCTTTATGAGAGAAACCAAGCAATACGTTCAAGTTCCAAGGTATTACTGGAAGTAGATACTGGAGATGTTAATGAAGTTTTAGTTTCTTATGCTTCATGCACTGATCATTGCTAATCCTTTATTGCTTTTGTTTAACATGTTTGTGATATTTATTGTCTTATTGTTTTTCTAAATCATAGAATGCCTGCTTCTTTTTTTTTTTTGCTCCATTATTTTGGAATTGTGAATGTTCTGTGGCACTCTTTCATGGTTGATACAATGACTTGGTTATTTATGATAATTGAAAACTAAAGGTACGTCAACTTTTGTCAGGATTTTACCCAAAAGGAAAGTCATATTGCCAGATTGATAAGGCAAATAAGGGGAATAGCAGACAATGTCAGGTAGGGAAGTTGTGTGTTTTATATAAAGAGAAGAATATCAAGTTTTAGTTTTTAAGATGTAGGAGGTGCTTTGGGCAGTGTTTCAAGAGATTACCTTGCTGCGTGACATGAAATGACTTGCATGTAAATGCTGTTGTTAACTTTCTCTTTTGATTAGAGTGACTGTTTTATCGCAGGCATAAGTTTAAGAAAATTTGACCCATAACTTCACAATAATATGCATAAAACAAAGTCAGGTCAAGTCCTTGTGCATGGTTTCATACCACGTGTCATTTTACTTTTGTGCATTTTGCAGGTCAAAAGCAGGCGATCTTATAAAACTTTTGAATGATTCTCAATGTCCTCAATCCATCAGCACAGAAATATTTGCTCGAAAGGTAGCTTAGCATTATTTTATTGACTATTCTCTTGTCGTGGACTCTGCTTCGTTTCCTCGCCATGTCATTTTCAATGCTATTATGAGTTATCTAGTAGGGCATGGACGACATCAATAATAGGAAAAAAAAAAAAACTCCCTTCGTTCCTTTTATGCGAAACAATTTCCAACTACCTCCAATGGTTTGTTCCTATTTACAACAGACATTAATTACTCATTTTAATATTAATACATTTATTATTATGTGGCTTCCAAAACATTTTCTCCACCACATATTCTCTCTCTTCCACAACCCGCTTTATTTTAATAATTCCCTTACTTTCTCCCTCACTCTCTCTCCCCCTTATAAATAAGGGTATTTTTGAGAAATTTTTTTTACAGTTTTTACATATTTATTGTTTATAATCAGTTTTAACTAAATTTTTTATCAACGTGATTCAGTTAATTGTTTCTTATAAAAAGAAACAGAGGGAGTATAAAAAGCATCTTCAATCAAGGAAAGAAGGTATACAAAATATGAATAATTATAACCTCCCTAAGTTAAGCCTCCAACTTTTAATTATATGAAAAAATTGTAAATTTTTACATATTTATTGTTTCTAATCAGTTTTAACCAAATTTTTTGTCAACGAGATTCAGTTAATTGTTTCTTATAAAAAGAAATAGAGGGAGTATAAAAAGCATATTCAATCAAGGATAGAAGGTATACAAAATATGAATAATAATAGCCTCCCTAATTTAAGCCTCCAACTTTGTAGTTTAATGAAGAACACATTAACCAAATAGCCGGGGGTCACTTTGGCAGTTCTCATTTTAGTATTAAATGAATAATGAACTTTTCTGTGATATCTTGTTTGGTCTTTGATCAAATAAGAATACAGATTTTAAAAAAGAAGATTTTGTCAGAAACCACTAATGAACATTCGAAGAAGTACGAAATTGTGTTGATTTAGTATTTTGATAAACAAATTTGAGGCAGACAAATGGGGTATTTCAGATATTTAATTGGACGTGGTAGAATTTCGTTTTTTCCCCCTATGATTCCAGGTGATGAATGGAATTACATGTAAATATCTCCATCAGCATCAAACTTTTTCTTTTTTTTGTAATTTAATAGAATATTAGAATATAATGTCATCCTCATATGACATAATAATGTATCTTGTGTGATATATTTACAGGTTGTTTCCTACTGTGAAAACCCTGGTAATGCTGCCTTTGCAAGTGGTTACGTCATTGTTCTTGTTACCTCTCGGGTACGGCGTTTTACTCTCTAGTTTTTCAGATTACTTGTGTATAAGATGGGATAGCCTTTGAATTTGATACTTTTTGGCAAATGATTAGTAATCTTTCATACTTCAGTTGGTGTTAGACAAATGATCAACTGGTTGCTCACTGTTGGACTGGAGAGTTCTATTCTCATGTTTGTTGACAATCACTTCCGAGAAAGAAATGATCTTGAACCTACTCTTTTGGATTTCATTGATTATTGTTTGTGTGGCAGGTCCCACATGCTATGGATCTTTTGCTAGCTGAGTTCCATAGAGCCTGCATCTACACTGTTCCAAAGCACATCGTTTACAAAAAGGTAACTAGTCAGAAATATTTAGGGGACATTTATCATTGCTTTCTTCTTTTTCAGCCTTGTTATTGAGACTGCTGTGGAATAAAAAGGATTATGATCTAGTTATGTTGACAGGAGTTGGTAAGAAGTGAATTTTGTGTTCCTTGACTGTCTTAAGTTCAATATGTTTCCCGCAGAAAATCTGAGCTTATTAACTCTTTTTAACCTGGAGATTTGAGCGCCCATTTATAGACATGAAAGACGTGAAACATTAGTCTTTTAACTGTAGCAATTTAATCAAGTTTTCTGTTCCAGTCATTGTATTTGCTATCAAGAATGACCAATAGTCAGAATATAAAAATTTATGCTTTGTTTGTTCTCCCTTTTTTCTTCATAAAATACATACTCGTGCAATTTCTTCTTTTTCTTAAATTTTCAGATTAAATGATATGTTATTTATTATGGTGGGATGTTAGTAATGCATTACGATGAGATGCTCATGCATATTTCCTTCATATATATCTTTTTGGATGCATGGAGAACTTTTGTGGTTACATTCAGCTTTTCCTCTCTTATGTTTCAGTCCACCTTTGAATCAAAAGAAGCATACTTTAAAAGTATCGGTTACCGGGAATATGATGGGAAAATAGAGAGTACAGAAGATTATTTAAAGCGTCTAGAATCTTACATCAAGGTGTACGGTGCACTAGTTCAGGTCTGATGCGATAGTCTTCCCGATTCTCTCAAGTATACTTTGGAGCATAATTTAGATTAGATTTAGATTAGAGGATTTTCAGTTTTGCCAGCCATTTATTGGGTACCATTGCTCATCTTATCTTTCTGATCAGCTCACAATGCTCTGTTTTGAATTCAGACTGAAATTCCAAATGTTCAGAATTTACATGGGTTGCAAGAAGGTTGGGCATGGCTTGCAAGGCTTCTGAATAACCTCCCAGCTAATAAATACACTGCTGTTTCGCTCAATGCATTCCTGCAAGTAAGTAATGCAAAATAGTGAAATACGTGTACTCTGTTTCACGGTGTGTGGTCTCCCTGGTCCGAGAAGCAAGCACTTCACTCTCTCTCACACACACATGCGCACTAGTTGGGGCCCACATCGCTTGTCTACCTGAAAAGAAGCAGAGGGACTGAACCTTGTTTAGTGTGTATTGGTAAGCTTAGCAAATTTTATGTTTTCAGATGGCAGGATTTGGCCTCTATAGAAGATACAAATCTCAATTCTTGAAGATGCTGAAGGTAATCTCTGATAACTTTTTGGTTGATCTGAAACAAAAAGAACCGGAGCTGACCAGGATTATTGTGGAGATACAATCTTATATTGAAGATAAAAAGTTCCTTAAAGAGCCAGAAGGAAGGAGCTTGCAAACTAATTTATTATCAAGTATAATGAGGGCTTAGATCCGGAAAAATCATATAGTTAGTTAAGTTTTTTTGGTCAGATCCCATAAAGCAAGCCATTGGTTGTAACTTGTAAGTGATGCTATGTTTTAACATGGGATCTGTAATAGAGAAGAAAGCCGAAGATATCATGTAGTCATAGCATTTCTAATTTAATTGTGATTATGCTAAAGCATAGATATGATGGACAATCAATCGAAGTGGAGAATGAATGATCAAATGTTAAGATATACTCAAAGAAATAGGGAATATAAAGAAATCGTTCTTCTAAGGATTGATCTTAAATAATTACAGATTTAGAAGAACTTTAATTGCACTGAAATAGCCGAGAGTCAATATCCGGTCAATGTGGCAATACTTGGGTGCAAATCATGAGTAGTGCTACTTCGGGTCCTTAATATAAGACCTTATTTGATTTTTGTTTTGGTTCTAAATATAAGATCTTAAGTTATTTTGTTTTTTATATTTATATTTTTTTTTTCAATGTAGTCTTTCTAATAAGAGTAGTTAGTTCTAATCGATAAACTTAATTAGCAAGGATATTTTAAGAAAGATAATACCTATTTATTACAAATAACTAATCTAATTTATTTTTTTAATCTCTTCAAATTAGTTAACTAGTTTTTATAATTAGTATCGGAGATAGCATGACTCTTTTCAAATTCGCCCATCGCATGGGAACTTATGTCAACTCGGGTTTACAGCGTGAGGCAATCGTTTTTTGGGCCTGAAAAAACGCAAATAATGAGTATTGCAATTGACGCGCCCACACAGATTTTATGTATTTATTGCGCAGAATCTGACCAGAGCTTTAGTGTTTGAATTTTCAATTTATGTATTTATTCTTTGAGAGATTTTATCTTAAGTGTGCGTGTTCCCTCATGTACTGTACAAAATCCCAAAAAAGTGAATTGTACAATTCATCTTATAAAAATGTGGCTAGGAATTTTTTTTTTTAATAAAAGGCTAGGAAAATTTTAATTGTATAGATTGGAAACTGTTGAGGATGTAGAGTTAAGTAAGCTCTAAAATCAGTGGCTTGATTTTCCTTGAAATCCATAACTTATAAACTTCATTTATAAGGGTCTAGACTAAATCAGACTAGATTGTGAGCCCTGTATTATATATTTGATTATGCGTAATAATATTTATCTTTTCATTTGATATCATTTAATATTTCTTAAAAAATATTTTTTAAAAATTTTATGCTCTCTTTATTCGATTTTATTCAAATTTATAAAAGTTTTAGTAATATTCCTAGTTTTCTGTTCCAATTTAATCCTTTAAAGGTATACTACTTTGGTGTATGCATTACATTCCCATTTAAAAGATTTTCTTTTCTTTTTTTTCCAATCCCATTTAAAAGAATTTTAACTTGGTAATATTCCTAGTTTTCTGTTCCAGTTTAATCCTTTAAAGGTATACTACTTTGGTGTATGCATTACAACCCCATTTAAAAGAATTTTAACAATAAATTTTTCAAAAAAAGTGCCACGGGAAAAATATAAAATAAAACAAAACGACATCGTAATAGCCGCCTGTCCAGAAATGCCGTGCATGCCCTCTCCTTGCTCCCAGGGCTCGCTATAAAGCAAGCCAGAAGGGAAACATTAGGGTTCAAAAATCTCATTAGTTTAAGAATGAGGATCGCAGTCTCAGGGAGAAGAGGGTGTTCTGAGAGCTGTTGCCCTTCCCTGATTCGCTGCGCAATCCGGTGATTTTTTATCTCCTTTCTCAAACGGCTCTCTCTCTCTCTCTCTCTCTCTCTCTCTCTCTCTCTCTTTCCCTTCTTTTCCATAATCATCATCATCATCATCCTCTTCTTCTTCCTCTTCTTCTTCAAATGTCAAATGTAAAACCCGGTGGGTCTATGGTGGCTGTGATGTTTGTAGCAGTTTTACCAGACATCGGAAGAAGGTCCCGCATCTGGGCGAGGCGACCCTGCGTTTGTATGAAATGACCGTTCTGGTCTTTTCGACATTCTATGGTTTCGCAGCCATGCGTGTTAGCTCTTTTTCCTTGTCTGAGAAAAGGCGAATCTGAGCCTTCCTCTTCAACCTCTATACTTGGCTAATTTTTCTCTTTTTTATATTCTTATTTTTGGAATAAATTTTCCTTTCTTTTCCAGGAAATGAACTGTGCCTGGGGTGCCTCATTGGAACTTGGTGATCATTGGATCGTTTCTGGCATTTAGAAACCATCATTACTCATTAGTTACATTGATTGCCAATTTTTTTATCCTTGAAAAAGGAGGAAAATCCTTCGGTGAAGGATAAGCCGGGAAAATGGAATAACTTCTAGAAGCACGTTTTTATATTTGTTATGTCCGTATTGTTGATTTTACTTACAAATGAAAGGATTCATAGACGTTTTAGTAATTCATTGCGTGTTGGTTCCGTTCTGTTTCATCTGGCATTGTTAGGGATTGTTTTGAACCCATTAGTCATTCTTGTTATCTTATGATGAAGCAACATGTTGGCTATGATTCTCCATAACCATATGTATCTAGTTCAGTAGCATTTGTTAGTGTCTACATTTAGGCACTTCGTTTTAATCGGAGCTATGAGGATGATGAAATTCTTATGCTAATGCAGCCCCAAATAAAATTTGGTGCAATGAGCAGTACTTCCACACACGAGATTTCTGACTCTCCTGTTTCTATTTCATCTTGTCTTTTCCTTGGTTTGTGATTTGTAAAGCCATTTCGGATGTTGAGAATATGTGTTAAAATTTGAGAAGGTAAAAGAGTATTGATTTGATTTTCCGTCATCAAAATGGGCAAGCTTACATTGGAGTAATTCATTGCGTGTCATTTAAGTTCTGGTTCATCTGGTCTTATGTGTTAGTGATGGTTTTGAACCCATTATTCATTTCATTCTTGTTATCTTATGATGAAGCAACACGTTGGCTACGATTCTCCACAACCATATGGATCTAGTTCAGTAGCATTTGTTTGTGTCATGATTGATGCACTTCATTTTTTATCTGGGTTATGAGGATGATGAAATTCTGATACTGTTGCAGCCCCAAGTAAAAGTTGGTGCAATGAGCAGCACTTCCACACACGAGATTTCTGACTCTCCTCTTTTTAATTCATTTTGTCTTTTACATTGGTTTGTGATTTATAGAGCCTTTTCAGATGTTGAGAATATGTATTACAATTTGATAGCGTGAAAGAAAGAATTGAATCTTATCATTGTTTCGCTAACATGAAGGCTTTATTGTTCGAAGATTTATATTTGATTTTCCTCTACCCAAACGGGGAAGCTTTAATATCTGAAATTTTTGAGTTGTTGAAGATGTGCTTGCAAACTTTCTTACAGCTTGATGGGTCATTTTTGAATGGTCTTAATTGGGTGGATATTGAGGAAGACAAACTTTTGCATCTTTGATGAAGGAAGCAGGACAATCTACTTCTACTTGATTCAATAATAATTATAATTTTATGGTAAATTGGAATTATATTTTGAATTTATAACTTCAACAGGAAAATTTTATTTATTGAAAAGGTGTATTTCATCCTAGTAAAGTTATTGAACAATTTTAAGTTGCATAAGAAATTACTAAATTGAACAATTATAAATTGCATATAATCTACTTCTGCTTGATTCAATAACAATTTATTTTTTTTTCCAAACTTTTAATAACCTCTCTATTCAGCAATATTGTAGTGTTAGAAAAGAAAAATGAAATGTAAAAGCCATTAACAATCGACCAATTAGTACCCAACGTCTAATTGGGGGAAAAAGTAGAAAAAAATAAAGAAGTTAATGACTTAAATCTATAGTTTGAAAGATGTTTACTGTGCCTTTGAGCAAAGAAAAATAAATAAATAATACTTTATTATTAAATTATCATGTGAGTAAAATTTTAAATAAAAAAAAAATCTCGTACCATACGCAGGGATGGGAGAAAAAAGGGGAGTATTGTTTTCTGTTTCTCCCCTTATTCTAATCAGTTGATTTAGAAGTGTCTGTGAATTTCATACAAACGAGAACAAATTTTTTGTCATGTATTTATTTAGAAAAAAATCCCAAGGAATAAAGTATGATATCATTATCAGAGATGCCTGCCATGTTTTGTGTCCTGAGAATTTTTTATTGGAAATTAAATGACCAAGTCCAAAGGAATAAAGTATGATATCTTTAAAAAATACTTCTAAAATTTCAGAATTTCAAATTAAAAATGACTATAAGAATGTATTGTTATTAAAGTGTAAAAAATAAGACTAATTTAGAATTTTAAAATTCAAAGATATTTTAATGAAATTCTCTTTTTTATTTTGAAAAATTATAAATAAAAAATTGCACCATTTTATTATTATAAAATATTAAAATATCATTTGTGTTAGGTAATATCTAACCATCAAAGAAAATAAGAAAAACATTTAAAAAGTCGAGCCGTTTCCAAAGGGTATTAGATGGAGGCACATCAAGGGTTGAAAACCCATTGAGCACCACAAGTTATTTCAATATACTACTATGTTTTAAATTTGGGAGGGGGCATGAGTCTGCTAGTATAAAATTATTGACACATACTTAGCATTACTTATTCTATTTCAAACTGATTTATTCCCTTAATTTTTATATGAAAAACATCTCTTACATGGGGAGAGTATCATATTAGTCAATATTAAGTGAGTTTCAAATTCTATGATATTTTTGTGTATTTTTGTTCATTTGAATTTTTCAATATTCCAAAATGTTTTGAGCATTCTCCCTTATTTACACACACGCGCGCGCATTGATTGCTTTTAAAAGTTTAAATAATCAATGGTGGAATTTTCTAAAAGTGATTTATTTAAGAAAATAAATGATTTTTTTTTTTACAAAAAAAAAAGCTTGACAAGCATGTCCCCATGTTGTAGAATCATATAGGAATATTTTAACCATATTAGAAGACAGATGAATGTATTTTACGCTAATAATAACAGTTAAAGTTAATATTATTATTTATTTAAAAAATAATTATCAATAGTAAATCGCAACAATCTTTATTATATAACCTATAATATATGTTGATATTGAGATGTTATTTAAAAGAAAAAGAAAGCAATCATCAATTAATCAATTATATACATATAAACAACATAAAAAGAATTTAATGAAATCAGAGCATACAATTGATTTACAAACTTCGCATAATATCCCAGATTTGTATCTTCTTAATGACTGATTATAGTGATTATTTATCATTAAAATATATTTTAGCAGTATTTTAATATTGACAGGGCATCAACTATTCATTCTATTTTTGTGCTTGGGTTTTTTTTGGGTAACATATTTGGGTCATTTCTTGGACTGAGAATTTGGGCCCTTTGGGTGTTTCTGCAAAAAGAATTGGGCCTGTCTTTTAATGGGCCGCATGAAAACCCTAGCCTGCATGAAGAACCCCGGCTCGATTTTGTACTTTTATATACCTCTCCTCGTTTCCCTTGCGCCTTCTGACCTGGCGCCGTTTGAGTTCTGTGGCCTCCATCTCCTTCAGGTAACTGCTACGACCTCCTGGTTTTCCGTTTCGGCTTCTTCACAAGTGATGTTGATGCGTACTGATAATAATGCAACTGGTTACTCTATCATACTCTCTGCTGTTTTCTTGTTCTTCTTTTACCATTTCGGTTTTTCGAATCATTGGCACTGGAAATTTCACTGGTAGTGACGTTAATGGATGCTGTGTCTTACTTTCAGCTGTTTTTCTTTTCTCCTTTTATCATTTTGTTCTTCAAATTATTGGGAAGTGGAAATTCAGTGGGTTGACTGGACCGAAGCTTAGGACAGTTGGGATGAAATTACCGGTTGATTTTTCTTCTCTCTTAATTGATGGGTGTGAGGTGCTCTGAAGAGTGAGTTAGAATGAGTTTTCGGTTTTACTCTTGTTAGTTGGTATCGAGTAGTGATCTTTTAGAGCTTTAGAGGTCAGTGATCCTTAGCAAGTGGTTCTTCAATTGGCTTGGTTGGATGCCTTTTAATTGTTATTCGCCATTGAGTTAAAAGCAAAAGGAGTAAAATGGGATCCTTTACTGAAATTATTGTTGTGCATCTTTCAGAGATCACAAATTTGTTAATTTTTCAATTTAATACGGGGTTTCACATGCTGGATATTGCCTTTGGATTCACTGTGCTTTGTCACGTTTTTTCTCTTTCTGAAACGTTCAAATTGTATACGATTATTCCTGTGATAGTTTGAAATATAACTGTAGTTGTGTCTTCCTTCTTGCAGCAACAAGCAAGCTTCTCATCTTCAAAGCCTTGAGAAAATGTCAGGGTATGCCTATTGTTTCTAACTTTCTCCTTTAACAACTATTAATATTATCTTTTGCTGGGATATTCTCTTCAGAGTTTCTTTATTTCCAAGTTTGATGAGACAATAATGGATTCTGCTGAGATGCCTTTTTTTTTCCCTGTTAATAACTGAGAAAAAACCTGACAATTTACAGAGAAGAAGATGTAGCAGTGCCTGCTGAGGCAGCACCCTTGGGTGAGAGTATGGACATCATGACTGCCTTGCAGCTTGTGTTGAGGAAGTCTCTTGCTCATGGGGGTCTTGCACGAGGGCTTCATGAAGCTGCCAAGGTGATCGAAAAGCATGCTGCACATCTCTGCGTCCTTGCGGAGGACTGTGATCAGCCTGATTATGTTAAGCTGGTCAAGGCACTTTGTGTTGATCATAATGTGAAATTGATGACTGTTGCCAGTTCTAAAACCCTTGGCGAATGGGCTGGTGTAAGTAAAACTAGTGGTGGCATACCTCTTTTTCTTTCCATTTATGTTGCCTGGCTCTCATGTTTATTTTTTTAAAAATATTTTATTATTCCATTTCGGAACTCTGTTGTTATGTGGTAATTAATCGCTGTATAACTGAGTTAATTAGCTTAGAGATCGTCATTATGCATCAATATAGTATACAATCTATTCAGTTGTTTTTCATAGCAACAATATATATTTAAATATTGAGGAGTCTAAGTTTCAAAATAATTCTCTCCATGTTTCTGCCTGAAATCCAGTTTGTTTACTGTTCCTTTCTAATGTACCAATCTCTCTGTCTAGTTTCTTTTTTGATAGTGGATCTATTTGCTTCATCAAAAACTAACAAGATACGTGAGAGATTTTAATTATTTTATTTTATTTTCATCATACGCAGCTGTGCAAGATTGATTCCGAGGGCAAAGCAAGGAAAGTAGTTGGCTGCTCCTGTGTTGTTGTGAAGGTATAAGCTCTTCATGGGAATGAATATCATTCTATTTCTACCATAGCATCTTGTGTAAAAGATTAGAAATGAAGTTATGAATAGCTGCCATAATGTTTACATTCTTCATTTTTGCTTTTCATACTTGTATTATGGTTCTTGGGCTCTTAGTTGACGTAAAACCGCTGGATTCTGCAGGATTTTGGAGAGGAGTCACCGGCATTAGATATTGTTCAGCAATACATAAAGGCTCAATAAGTTGGGGCGATAACGAAATATGGAGAGCATGAAATGAAATGTCTTTGCGTAGAAACATAGGCAGTATCTTATATTTTTCTTGGCCTTTTGTTGTGTGGAACATTAAGATAAGATCTCTGTTTTTGATTAATTCCTGAGTTGTTGATTTGCATGCTTAACTTGTGGAAATTAATGAGTTTTACTTCCTAGAGTTCGCAACCCTTTTAATATATTTTTCATCCATACCTCGATTGCAAATTTTTTGGCTTGTGTGGATATGTCAGATGTATAAAAATGCTGGGTGGTTGATTAAGTTCTAGTCTGGCCTTTTAACCGACACATGACTCAGGCAACCTTGTTTTGGTCCTAAAATTATCCCTGCTCAAATAATGGCACGGAAGGCCCAAAATCTTTTGAAACTTGACTTCAGGTCTGAGGTCCTCATCTGAAATGAAGTTGTGGTTTATTTATTTTCGCCTTTAGTGCAGTTTTTTGTTTGGTTTAAATGCAACAACTGCGAACAGCTAAAGGGCTGGAGCTGATAAAATGGGCCGGCCCATCCATGTGGACTTAGAGCTACATTCTTTCTCAAGTGTAACCCTGATCAGGCTGGGCCTGAAAGCCTGAGAGCCTTTTTTGTATTTATATATATAAAAAATTATATTCCCTTCAATGAGAACACGTGGAATAATAGACTGACATGATGTTAGAAATTTTATCATCGGCCTCCAAAAACAAGATAGTGGTCTACAAAGGAGCTTAACTAACGATAACAGACAGCCACCTGAATCCTAACGATATGTGGTCATTAATTACTTCTTTATTTTTGTGTACCTTATCAATTTTCTGCCTGCATTTCAATTTCCCAACAACTCTTGCTAATAATACTCACTCTCAACCCCACCCACCCCCTTCCTTTTGTTTTTCTCAAATTAAGGTGCCTTCAAACCCAATTCACTTAATTCCGTCTTGTGGCCTTCAATTAAATCATCCTCTATAATACAATATCCTTTCTTTTCTTTTTTCCTGGTTGTGATGAAGTGGTACCAAGTGAAAATACAGACCCCTCAACTAATTTTTTTTTTTTCCTTACAACTAAAAAAAATCACAGGGAAATTCCTCACATAAGGTTGTTCAGAGCATAGGCTCAATTTGGGGCCAAAAGGCAAGCCAATCAGTTTAACCAAAGCAGAAGCTTTATAGATTTTATCATGAGGTCGGTTTGGTTTGATTTGAATCTTGTTTAAATGATTTTTTCCTTTTCATAATATTTTAAAAATTTATTGCTAAATCAAGAAAAAAGATTGATATTCAATTTAATAATGTATTGTCATGAACTTGAAATTTAAAAGCGAGTTACCGTTAATTAAGTAAAGCTGCTTGAGTTAGTGAGTTGATTAATTGTTTTAATATTCTAATGATATGGATAAAGTTACTATCAAGTATCAACAATATGCATTTTTGGATTAAAATATTCAATAATACGACTGAAATAATTGAGAAATAAATATCATATATCATAAAATAGAATTAAAGGTAAATAAAAAATAAATAAATATACCATAAAATACATTTTAAAAAATTCAAACAGGTCTGGTTCGATTTGATTCAGATCTTATACATGTAAAAGATCGGAATCACTAAAGAAAAGAAAACAAACTTGACCTCATTTATTCTAGGGTTAAGATGCACCCAGCACCCCCATGTATTTAGCCAGGTGCACCCAGTGGCTTGAAGTAATTTGTGGTGCAAATTTGCTCTCAAAGTAATTAAATTGGTGCACCGGTATCCCATGCTAACATATCTGTTAGTTTGACCGTTAAATTGATGAGTCAGCACAAATTTGACCAGAAAATCTGACGTGGCATGTCTAATAAGCAGGTGATGTGGAATTTTTTCGGGATTAAGGTGCATCCAGCACCTCCAAGTATTTTTCCAGGTGCACCCAGTGGCCTAAAGTAATTTATGGTGCAATTTTGCCCTCAAAGTAATTAAAATGGTGCACCGATATCCCATGCTAACAGATCTGTTACTTTGACTGTGAAATTGATAAGTCAGCACAAGTTTGACTAAAATAATCTGACCTAGCATGTCTAATAAGCAGGTGACATGGCTTTTCTTGTTAATTCCATTGTTTTGTCTGAATATTACTCCTCTGGTCTTATTTATAAGGTACTTCCAGCATGTTTCACACAGACCAAAGAAAACCCTAAATTTCATTAACTCTCATTTAAATTTTAATAACTTTCCAACTTTATCCCTATTTAATATACATTATACCTCATATAAACAAAGTCAATACAATAATAAATGAGGGTTAAATTTGTATATCCATACAAAAAATTTCTCTCAGTGCCTTATAAATAGGACCAAAAAATATGTTTTCTCTCTACCCTATAAATAGGACTAGAGGAGTATCTCTAAAAAAAATTCTTACGCTGAAAAAAATTCCAAGAGCCGAAGAGAGCATTTACTGAACAGAGAAAACAAAGCAGTGGCAGACGAAAAAAATTCCACATCACCTGCTTATTAGACATGCCAGGTCAAATTATTTTGGTCAAACTTGTGCTGACTCATCAATTTCACAGTCAAAGTAAGAGATATGTTAGCATAGGATACCGGTGCACCATTTTAATTACTTTGAGGGCAAAATTGGACCATAAATTATTTTAGGCCACTGGGTGCACCTGGAAAAATACTTGGGGGTACTGGATGCACCTTAACCCCCAAAAAAATTCCACATCACCTGCTTATTAGACATGCCACGTCAAATTTTCTGGTCAAACTTGTGTTGACTCATCAATTTAACGGTCAAACTAACAGATCTGTTAGCATGGGATACCAGTGCACCAATTTAATTACTTTGAGGGCAAATTTGCACCACAAATTACTTCAGGTCACTGGGTGCACCTGACTAAATACATGGGGGTGCTGGGTGTACCTTAACCCTTTATTTTAACCGGTTTTGATTGGTTTTGGTCATTTTCATCATTAAACTTGTGTTTTAAAAGCCCAAGATAACATTTTGAATATGTTTTAACACCAATTTCATTCCAGCTATTAGCATTTATCCTTTCATGTTTTAACATCAAAATAGAAGTCAAACAAGGTCTTATATTAAGAACAGGGAAGTAGTATAAAATTATGAAGTTGCTTTCAAAAGCTATAGATGAGGAGGGATGGGAATAAAGAGAGGAGTTGATTTGTAGGTGAGAATGATGAAGGCATGGGAATGGGGTTCAGAGCAGATATAACCTGTAAGAAAGTGGTCCCATGCAGAAATGAGAATGTGTATATCCACTTTGTTCTCTCAAATTTCAAAGCCACCATCCTATTTCATCTTAGGCAAATGGTTACATTATATTGAGAGAGAGAATGATATCCACATGCATATAGACAGACACTTTTTCTCTGGCAAGGTACTGAAAACACAAATGATGTTTTTTAAAAACCTAAAATGGCGACATTTTAAGCTTAATAAAAAAAAGAAAAATATAAAATTCAATTTGATTAATCCATTCAAAACTCTTAAACAGAGTAATTAAGAAACTAATTCATTACTTCAGTAGTGTGATCCATCAATTCATGTTGAATTTTAGTACTGTGCTATCTTATTGGATTTTAATATTAATATTACTTTCAGTTATAAATATAAGAGCTATTTTGTAGTATACATAATAAATTAGTTATTATATTTAGGACGGTAGGTGATACTGTGTTATCTTGTCCATGATATAGGATATTTTCTACAAGCTCTTGTTGGTCCAAAACTGTAAGACATTTTGTGACTTTAAGAAATATCCTTCTGCTTTTACCTGCATGGGCTAATGTCAGTTGGTAATTATGCATGCGAAATTGTATGTCAGGTGTTGATAAGGGTAAAACTGGAAAAGCAAATCAACTTTTCATGACATTTGAAAAAAATATATATTTTTTGAAACTTTCTAATATTGTGAATGGAGATACTACACACACACGATAACGTTTTGCCAGTTTGCGTATACCAAGTAGGGGATATTTTTGAAATTAAAGTGTGGAAGGATAAAGCATAATTGGTGGTATCTTCATATTCCCCAACATAAGAACACCACGTTTCTATGTTGCCCTTTGGGACCCAATTTCAAGTGAAATTGACATACCAATTTCTCGATATTATCATCAAAGTTAGATAAGACCTATTTTATTAATTTGATTAGATTAAGAAAATTAGGTAAGTTAGTTAATTATAAGAAAAATAACACATTTTTCCTAAAACACCATAATTATCTTTCTTAATGCCCCTTCTTCATCTTCTATTTGATTAGGATTGAAGAAGTATCTATAGGGGTAATCTAGAGAAAATTGATAAATATGATAAATGAGTCTTATATTTAGGATCAAAACCAACTCAAGAATTGAGTCCTATATTAAATATTGGAAGAGTATCAAATATTACCTCCCGTCCCAAATCTTAAAATTTAGTTTGCAGTATAATTTACAGTATAAATTAAATTTTATATTCAGAACCGAAGTGGTATTAAATTAGAGGTCTCTCCCTAACCCTCTAGCTAATTCCCACTCTAGTTTTTACATTTAACCTCAAACAAGCCTACTTTAATTTGACATTATTAATATTAGTTCTCATCAAATTGTGTGTGTGGTGATATTTCATTGAGAGAATCTCACCAAAAAAAAAAAAGCTTGAAATTAAAACAAATCTTAAAAATATCAATTCAAGGGATTTACGCATGTTCTGGTTAAGATAAAATTTATGATTAATTAGTCATTATGGTGATAAGATGGTTAGTTTTGTGAGGCAACAGAATTTTGGGAGGGAAACGTCACAGCATGGCGCAGTCGTGTAGGGGTCCATCGTCCACACAGGTGTCAAGCTCTGAGCCACCTAATCAACCTCACGTATTTCACCCTTCTCATCAATGCGTGGTTCATCTTCCCTCCCTATAAATACCCAAATGCTTCTGTTCTTCCTCACTCACTCCCTCACGAAACACCACTCCTCTAGACCTTCTTCACCTTCCTCCCTCTCATCGATCCTTCTGTACCAACGAGACTTCCTTCGATTTCTCTCTACAATGGCTGGAACTGGAGTGTTCGCTGAGATTTTAGATGGAGATATGTACAAGTACTACTCTGATGGCCAATGGAAGAAGTCCTCTTCTTCTAAAAGTGTTTCCATCATCAATCCCACTACCAGAAAGACTCAGTACAAAGTTCAGGGTAATTTATTTGCGTTGAGGATGTTAGCTTCTTTCTTTGCTTAATTTCTAGCTCAGTCTTGCATTTCAAGTCTCGAATTCAGCTCAATTTTTTTTTCTTTTTCTTAATCTTGGAATGTCAGTGCATGTTTGCGTAGTCTGCCACTTGCGCAAGTAAATTAGTGCCACTGTGTGCGTGAAAGCTTGCATGCTTGCAGATCCTCCCGTTTTTGTTTCCCAAATGGTTTGATGAAATGACTCTGTGATCTGAAAGATACCAGCTAGCAAAAACTATAGTTGTAATTATGATAAATCTCTCTTCTAGTTTTCTGTAAATGATCTCGAGTGAAAGCAGAAGCTCCTAATTTTGTATTATAAGTAACAGCAGCAGAGCAGAGATGCCTTGTAAGTGCCAAAGAGTCATTTCAACTTAACCAGTCTAAGCTGTTAACTGAATTGCTAAATATATTTACTACAAGTTTTATCATGTTCGGTACAGAAATTCCTTTATGCCTTCGAAATCTTGTGCTGGAAGTTTATGTTGATTAAGAGATGAGAGGCAACATAAATCAGATGTGACTCTTCGTCATGAAGGTTTTTCACAGCATGTGATTGTGAAGAACTACCAAAATTCAAAAGTGAAAGCTGTTTTAGATGAGATTCATTACTAGTTATACTATGACCCGTGGTGATAAAATTTTCTTTTTTCCCCACTATGATATGAATCTAGCCTGCACACAAGAAGAGGTCAATAAAGTCATGGACTTGGCAAAATCTGCTCAGAAGTCATGGGCGAAGACCCCGCTGTGGAAACGAGCTGAACTCCTCCACAAGGCAGCTGCTATCCTCAAGGAGCACAGGGCTTCAATAGCAGAGTGCCTGGTGAAAGAAATAGCAAAGCCAGCCAAAGATGCGGTTACTGAGGTACGCATTCTGCAATCGGAAAGTCTATTATTGCTTAGGACTAAGAAATTAAACATAATGGTAACTAATGTATAATTTGTCCATGAAGGTGGTAAGATCAGGGGATCTGGTCTCATACTGTGCTGAAGAAGGTGTAAGGATTCTGGGAGAAGGAAAGTTCTTGGTATCAGATAGTTTTCCTGGAAATGAAAGGACAAAATACTGTCTGACATCCAAGGTAAAGTTTTAACACGTATTCTTTATTTTATATGTATACTTCACAACCTTGTGGCACCGGCTTAGTACCACATCACTAAAAATCCTCTTGTGGAATAGAAGATCAGGTTTGATCAAACCATTTGATGGAATTATTTATACAAAAGAGCTGAATGGTAAACCGCAAGGCCCAAGGAGCTTCGCCTTTTATAATGTCAAAAACCCCGATCTTTGACATTTATGCTTTTCTCTGTTGGCTATATCAGAATTTTTCTTATCAAAAATTTTTAGATCCAAGAAAAAAAGGAGCGCATTACATCCTATTTCATAATGTTTTGAGAAGCGTATAGAGTTCCTGGTTAGGACAGAATGTTCTGATTTCATAAAAGGGTCCTTGGACAAAGATAGTATGCCGTCAAGGGTGACTCTATGCAGAGCTGACCTCTAATGGCCCAAACTCTCGGCCTCTAAAAATTCTGAACCCATCATGAATTTAACATGACATCATAATGGATGGCTTCACAGTCAGTCACATAATCGAACTCCTAGAATACTATTAATGCTATAACCTTTGTACCACATTTCATTACTTCATAATATTGTAAAGAAGACACATTGCTACATTTGGTTGCCATTTGCTATTTTCCTTCTTTAGCTCAGTGTATCATATGGTCTAAGAAAGTTCCATTTGATTTTCAGATTCCATTGGGAGTGGTTTTAGCCATTCCACCATTTAACTACCCTGTCAACCTTGCTGTGTCAAAAATTGCTCCTGCGCTGATTGCTGGAAACTCCATTGTGCTGAAGCCTCCAACTCAGGTATATATAACTCAGGTTCTTCATTCTGAAACTCCTTAAAGCAGCAACAAATGCATATTTATCTACTGTCAAATACGGTGTGCATAGCAGTTGGAGGCACAACTTGAACCATTTGTTTAGCAAACTACAATAGCCAAGCTTATCAAAAGTATTTGTAATTTCATATCCGAATCATCACCACTGTATGAATACAAATGGTTCCCGCCAGAGAAGTTAGAAAGGCTTCGGCTCAAATTGCATTGATGCATTTTCATCCCCTCATTTCTGCCTCTTTCTTCTGAAATTCAATATCTAATGATCCTGTGTTTTGTTATTCAGGGAGCTGTTTCTGCACTACATATGGTGCATTGCTTTCACTTGGCTGGTTTCCCCAAAGGCCTAATCAGTTGTGTTACTGGCAAAGGATCTGAGATTGGTGACTTCCTTACTATGCATCCAGGAGTTAACTGTATAAGGTGACAACTTGTTCCTCCTTGTATGCTACCATTATGATACTTCAGTCATTTATTTCTTGTATGTAATTAATGTAGCTAATGCTGGCTTTTAATTCATATGTTGTCAGCTTCACTGGAGGAGATACTGGGATTTCAATTTCAAAGAAAGCAGGCATGATTCCTCTGCAAATGGAGTTGGGAGGAAAAGATGCCTGCATTGTGCTTGAAGATGCCGATCTGGATTTGGTGGCTGCAAATATTATAAAGGGAGGCTTTTCTTACAGGTAAATGGCACGTCTAAAGTAGCACTTAAAACAAGCAAGATAGTTTTCGATATCTAGTACAACCCTTCTTTCAGTGTACTTCCCCATCCTCATGGGAAAAACTATACAAGGATTGGCTTATAATGAATTGCTAAAAATTTCACAGTATTGCATAACTTGAGACAAACATTGTGTTGTTAGGTTTATGAATAACAGGACCTAGGTACATCTTCCAGTCCAGAAGCATATGTTTTTCTTGTGATAACATGCTCGTTTTAACCTAGACGTACTCAATTTCTTCGGGGGAAAAAAGAACATTCTAGAGATACTTCATTTTGTAAAGGCCACTAAACTGTTTCTTTCATTTTACTCGTAAAAGTGGTCAGAGGTGCACTGCTGTTAAGGTTGTCCTAGTGATGGAATCCATTGCCGATGCTCTGGTAGAGAAAGTGAAGGCAAGAGTCGCAAAACTGACCGTTGGGCCACCTGAGAATGACTGTGACATCACTCCAGTTGTGTCAGAATCGTCAGCCAATTTCATTGAAGGTCTAGTTATGGATGCTCAGCAGAAAGGAGCAACCTTTTGCCAGGAATACAGAAGAGAAGGGAACCTGATTTGGCCTTTGTTGCTGGACAATGTGAGGCAGGATATGAGAATAGCTTGGGAGGAGCCATTTGGACCAGTGTTGCCAGTTATTAGGATCAATTCTGTTGAAGAAGGAATTCACCATTGCAATGCTAGCAATTTTGGACTTCAGGTATAATATACTTGAGCATTTTATCTGTAACTTTTCAAACAGGTCAATGGTTTATAATATATTTGTCTTGTTGGGGGTGAACGTAATTTGCATCGAATTGTTACACTTGTGCAGGGTTGTGTGTTCACAAAGGATGTGAACAAAGCAATTTTGATCAGTGATGCAATGGAGACGGGAACAGTTCAGATAAACTCTGCCCCAGCTCGTGGACCTGATCATTTTCCCTTCCAGGTGAACCCAATTATTTCCCCAACATTATTGGATAAATTACATCTCGGTTTGCTTTCCTATTGTTTGGAGCATGTCATTCAATACCATTTGCACTTGATTACAACACAAATAGTCATAGAACTCAAAAACCAAAGAAAAATACTATCACACTTCACTTGTATCTTAGAGTTTGCGTCACTTAGAGAACTAAATTGAAAATTGAAATTGCTTGCTTAACCCTAACAAGTGTCTCAATGAAAATACTCAAATTCCTGTGTTGATTTTACAACATTTTACTTTATTTTTCCCTTAAAATCTAGATAGATTTACACCCAAGTTTAGTCTTATATGGAGATAAACTGAACAGCTCATTTAAACCATATAGAGGCAAACTGATTCTGAACCAAACCAAAGTGAAATATAACAAATGCTTTACATTTACATGACAGGGTATCAAGGACAGTGGAATTGGATCCCAAGGCATTACCAACAGCATAAACATGATGACCAAAGTAAAGACAACAGTAATCAATTTGCCCACCCCTTCTTATTCCATGGGTTGAGATACTAAATAATATGGAAATTTTATGTCCATATATATAAATATATATATATATATATGTATATGTATATGTAGTCTCAAGTCTTACTGGGTCACTATAAATTGCAGAAGAGTTTGGTCCCTAACCTTCTTTTGCATAAGAGAAAGATGAATAATGACTGTAATATATCGGTGACCTACTAGCTAGCTGCTTCAGTGGTCTACTTATATTGTACTGAGATTTAACAAGACTTGATATTGCAGTTTTTCTTGGACCGTCATCACGAAATATGAGTTTTGTTTCTTTCAAGTTACGTTTTATGTCAATTCGTTGATGGACAAGAAATTGAATAGAATGCTCATCTGAAAACATGAGCTTCATGTTAATCATTAATATAAACCATTTAACAATAATAATAACGATGAGTGTTTTATTTTCTTATGAAAATCAAACGTGAAAAACCACCTAATGCAATGGTGAAATGTTGCTTATTTACGCTCACACATACACTTCTCACTAATTTCTTGTTACTATATATGAGGGTTGAACTTCACTGAGAGTGGGACCTAGCCATGCTGAATGCACACTTCCACATATCTTTAAACTACTTTTTCCAGCAAGATTTGGTCTAATTGGTAAGGAGTTAACTCATAATTCATAATGTTATAGATTCAAATTCCGCTGTCGATATAAAGATCTTGTTGATAGATGATCTATAAGCACCTTTTGTAATTGCTCGCCTCAAAGCTTAGAGACATTCTAACCCTAATAAGCATTCAGGACATCAACTTAGCTAAACTTTTTATTTATTGAAAAAATAAAATACTTTTCAATTATCAACTTAAAAATAACCATGATGTTAATGAAAATACGAAAAATAAAAATTAAAAGCATTTTAAACAAATCCCTATAATTTATACATGCACACTCTTAGACGAACACTAACTTTGCCTACAAAAAATTAGAGTGGAGTTTGTATATTTTCATGAATCCAAAATAAACTACACTATTATCAATAAATTGTTAATAATTTGCCTTCCTATAATTTTTATAAATATTTTTAAAATTTAAATGTCTCGTACGACATATGAATATTTTAAAATTAAAATCATTTTGTCACGTCTCATCAATAATCCATTATACTTTTACAATTCTTTTATGGTTTTGACCTTGTACGTTTGATCATAAATATAATAGGGTGCACATGTTATTCTATCCAAAATTGTACTTGTCAAAATAGAAATTTGATAATAATAAATGTTTAAATCTGCGTGGAATTACAACAATAGACGTTTTGGGGCTTGAATGTGCAGCTACAGTGTTGTCCCACATGAAATTCTCCTTCAATTATTTAAAAATGAGGAATCAAACTATAAATAGTAAGAAAAATTGAATAATAAAAATAATAGAAAAAGTTATCCTAGAGTTGACTATATTAATACAAGATCTTAGGTGATTATTATTCTTCTCTCTCTTCAGCTGCTGGTAATGTAGTAATTAATATTAAAAGCAATATTAATAATAACACCGCCTATCAAAATCAGCCCTTCTCTAATGCAAGTATGAGTTGTGCCTTTCACGTATAATATAAGATCTCATTTGACTTTTGTATTAGTCTTAAATATAAGATCTCAATCTATTTTGTCTCTCATATTTATTTATTTATTTTCAAGATAGTCCTTCTAATAATAATAGTTCTAATCAACAAACTTGACTAGTAAAAATATTTTAAGAAAGACAACATCTATTTATTACAAATAACTAACTTAACTTATTTACTTAATCTACTTAAATTAGTCAACTAGCTCTTATATTTAGGACCAGAGGTAGTACTTTATTAATAAGTTTCCTCCGATGAATTGGTATAATATTGTCCCTTGGGTCCTAAAATGTAATAGCTTATAACTGATTTACAGATATGTATTAATTTCTCTAAAATACATCTTTTAATTATTTATATTGAAAACTATTCACCTGATAAAAAAGATCTTGCTTACTATATATAAGAGAATTTAGATCACACGTTTTCGTACATAGTGAAGGTAAAAATGAACCAAAAAGACAAGGCCAATGCATATCTATGAATGCTAATCATGTCGTATTGTGCATTATAGGTTATTTTCAAGGAAAATTGTAATAAAGACTTCCTAATATGTAAAATTGTGATTTGTGACCCTCAATTTAAAAAATAGCAAATAAAGACCCTATCCCACATTGCAAATATGAAATCTTAGTGAAACGTTTGAAATAACCTTCAACCAAATTGTGATTTGGTCTACTGAAATTGTCATTCGTTAAAGTAAACTTGTTATTTCCTATAATCAACTTGTCATTTGGATACCCTCAACCAAGTTGTGATTTGGTCTATTGAAGTTGTCATTTGCTAAAGTGAACTTGTCATTTTCCACAATCAACTTGTCATTTGGCTAGGGGCATTTCAGACATTTCACCCAAATTTCATATTTGCAATATGAGACCATGTCTTTATTTGCTATTTTTCAAATTGAAGATCCCAAATTACAATTTCACATATTGGGGGGTCTTTATTTGTCATTTTTCCTATTTTCAATCTATAGCATATTTTTATGAACTACAATATCAAAGACGGGGTAGGGGGATTACGAATTGTAATTTAAATTTTTAAATAATTTTAAAAACTAAAATTTTTAAATTGATGTTAAAAAAAAAATGATTCCTACATATTGCCATATGTAGAAGGAAAATTTGGTAAAAAAATCCCTCTTTGAAAAGAATTGGCTAAAAAGACTAAATTTGAGTGAGTGCAGCTATAATAAGTGAGTGTAACTTTTCTTCTGTTATGTGCAACACATCTTGTGCTATATATAAATGACTTTTGTATTGATGATTGTTGTACATCATTGATGATATATTACTCAAAACAAAAGAAAATTACACTCATGAATCATAGCAGAAGAAAAGTTACACTCACTCACATGTCATAATTACACTCATTCAAATTTAAAATTAAATTTTAAATAGGGATTTTTAACTAATTTTTCTATGTAGAATTTGGGGATAGTAAAAGAAGAGAAAAAATACAAGGAAAGAAGAAAATGAACACTGAATTAGTGATGTGTGATTGATGGGATCAATCATATTGGGGGGGGGGGGGAATCCGAACAATATTATGTCATTTTAGAATGACAGCGCAAATTGATATATCCTCGACATTCTCCACATAATCAAATCTTCCGATTGAAGAAAATAAAGGGAATATCGATTATAAAATCACTTAGCTTTTAATCTGAAAAATTCAATGATAAATAAATGAGTTAGTCTCCGAAGTAGTAATTAATAATTTAGCTTGTTTGCATCGCATGTACCTTTAAGTAACGATGATTAATATTGTTTGATAACAAAAAAGTTAAAGGAAAAAACATGCAATATAAAATTGTTAATTATTGTTAGTCAATTTCAAGAAATGAAACTAAAACGTTAGATCAAAGAATTAATTAATTTTTGAATGAGATGATAAGTTTGAGTGGGATTGAGTTGTAAAGAGAGTTGCTTGATCATCTGAAGGAAAAGTGAGGAGGTGATTGGTACCAGAGAGGGACATATACCAAAAACCTTTTTTACCATTGAAAAGCTTTTAGAAAAGCTTTCTAATTATTCTAATTCATCTTACCCAAACCTCAAATCTTCTACTTCTTTCATGAAAAGATTATTGTATACATACTGTCTGTCTGGCTACATTTTGGTCTTCATTTCTGTAGTCTTAAATCCTGGATTTCCATCTCTCATATTTCTTCCATTTAAATTGTTTGTATTTTTAAAATATTTGGATCTAGAGTTAATGGTACGGTGTTAATTTTACTCATATGGTACTGACACCATTAATTTTGTTTATGTGGTTGAGGTGAAAGCTAATTTGATTTTTAAAAAAATCATTTTTCATAAAAGAATTTTATAATACTACTTCGGGTTTTAATTATAAGACCTCATTTCTAGATTGTAAATGAGATCCTATAATTAGGACTGAAGGTAGTAAAAGGAAAACATGAACCCATCAGAGTTAGGGTTAAGGGGAAAGGAAAAACGAGTTAGGGTTATGGATGCTAGTGTAGACAACATTGCTAATGAACGTACAACGAAAGCTAGAGAAGGTCATGTATCTGATAATTACATTAAACCCCAACAAAGTTGACAAAAGCTGCAAAATCACCCAACAAGTTTTTTATGAAACTAACTTTCTACTAGTTGAATTATTATATCTTTTCTCCATATTAGTATCCTTTTATTAGAGACAATTCTGTCTTAGTTTTTGTTAAGTGTTAAATATCGTGATTCCGTATCCCATCATGTGCACACTTGTCTTAATAGGAATTCGAATATTGATTCACCACGTTATAAGGTGCTAACTCTTTTTGCTAAATCCAACTCTCTTGATAGTTGAATTACTATATGTTTATTGGTCCAAAACTTAATATTTTGTCGAAAAAGGTTCTTTGTTTTGAAACCCTAATTATTCCTTCTCTTGTCACAGTCAAGAATATTATTGAAAAATCATACACCCATTGGGATTTCATTCCCTTCAATGGACCCAACTCATTGTCCCAACGTTGAACGACATGCCTATATGAGCTTTAGTCTCTTCAAGAAGAAGAACAGTGAATCACAGAAGGTACACATAATTATTCTTGTCTATGAGCAATAAGACTTTTGAAAATGCTCAGAAAATGATTTATTCAAAAATGATTGATTTGATTTTCAAGGCATCCAACATTAAAATTACTTATGATTATGTTTCAGAGACACTTGTCAGCAGATGCGTGAAACAATGATGTGGTATTTACAGCGCAAGAAGGATATCAATCAATATATAGCAAACATAAAACTTATAAAAAATTGCATCATATGCCCCCAAAAAAAAAAAAAGATTTATGAATAAGACGACTTATCTTAAATTTCATGGAAAATAGATATTGTAATATAGATTTTTTTTTTTCCGTTTCTACTGTAAAAGTGTTTTTACTGGGATAGAATAATCTAGAAATTATGTTAATAGCACGTACTTCTCTTCTTAAAACAACGTAAAAAACTTAAATTAATAAACGCTACTTTGGTCTTATAGTTAGAGGGAGAGTTTTTCTGTCCTTAATATAATATTAAGTTACTTTATTCAATTATTATATAAATATACAATTTGATCTTTAACTTGTTGTTATCACTTTTTTGGACTTTTTATTAAAAGCATATAAATATATATATATATATAAAATTATAGTAAAGTTAGAGAGTTATTAGATTTAAAGATGAAATTAATAGAATTTAAGATTTTTTATTATTCCCATAAAAAGTATTAGCTAGAAATGCTGTATAAATAGAATCGAAAAGGGTATAAAAGGTGCTTTTATACTAATGGCGGCCGGTTTATAGATAAGAGTGGGTCTTAGAATTTAGAATCATAATTACCAAAAAAAAGTGATTACTTTTTATTTACGCCTAATTATATTCTTATGTCTTCCCTGAGTACAAAAAAAAAAAATTCTTATGTCTTCCCTCTTTTGCTGGGTAGGGTTAATTAAACCTGTATATTAAAATTATGAGTTTATGTGCATCTATAATTACAAGGAAACATTATATATATATATATGAACAGGACGAAAATAATTTAGTTGGCTTAAAATGATTTTAGCTAAAATGAGAAACTAAGATTATCTTATACCAAAAAAAAAAGATGATCTAAAGACAAAATCCCCAAATCCACTGAACTCATTCATTATATTGTATGAGGCAGAAAAAGTGATAGAAACTATCATTAATTAAGTATAACTTTACTAAGTTGACTTGGTGCATCTGTTCCTATATATATATATATATATATATATAATTAAATGGATGGAAATAAATAACAAATTTAATTATATAACAGTGTGATGTATATTGCGATGAAGTTGAAAGTTACTCCTCTGGTACTTGTTATAAGATAAGAATGTATTTTTTTTATAATATAAATGACTCAATAAAATTATTGAACGAGGCGTTTTAGTTAAATATCACTGGAGGTGTATGCAAATTAAAATTAAATATGGGATAGAAATAAATAACAGTGTGTGTGTGTGTGTGTAAGTGTGGTGCATGCCGCGATGGAGAGTTCAATTAACTTGAAATTTATAATCATGTGGGAAGCTATGGGGGAAAATATATAGAAAAAGAAGAAGGAGATGAATACAGAATGTTATAAACATTAAATAAAAAGGATCATATCATATATTAATCCCTACTGTTCTGCAATCTTAATTGTACGGACTACTGCTTTCCATTTCATTCGTGTCCCACGCACTTTCTTCATATTATTAATACAAATTAAATATCCCACCAAATTCCCATGTAAAACCCCATCTCTTCTCATTTTAATATGGGAAAATCCCATTAAATTCTAGGAAAAATCTCTAAAATTTTAAAATCTCAAATAAAAAATGACTAAAAATATGTTGTTATTTGCTTTTCAGATGTTGTAATTTTAAAATTTTGAGATTGAAAGATATTTTTTTTATTGTCCCTAAATTCTATCTTAACAAGTTTAATTTACTACAGTAATTTGTAAGTGATCATTAGCTATTGATAACAAAATTTTCACAAAAAATGATAATTTTTAATGAACTTTTGTTGTTATTGTTATTCAATCAAAAGACAATTTTAGAAATTAAAAAGTTTAATTACTACTTCCCATTAACTATATTCAAAACAAGACTTCTGCAATTCTTTCATAAATTTGTTTTTATTGAATTACAAGATAGCTTTGAAAATTAATAAGTATGATTTAATAATTCACAAAGTCATTCATGATAAAAATTTTGCAATAAAGTTGTCCTTGCACCTCTAGTAGTTGGAATTCTAATCCTTGGTGCTATGGAAAAAGAAAAATAGCGGTGGCTTTGAAAAATAACATTAGGGTTAATATGATAAAATGCCTAAATTCACAATTCTCAACTCCGTGTGTGTGTGTGTGTTCACTTTTAATGAATTGTGAGAGATTCAAATCTCTACACAAAACTTAGGGTTGCGAACAACTAAGATTCAATTACATACATACATATATATATATATATATATATATATATAATGAACTCTTAGATCTGAGGGAACATTGGAATTGTTATTGTGCTAGCTAGTCTGGTCGTGCTTTTGAACAACAAATATCAAACACAGATCTTACATTGAATCCACGTGCTTGTATACAAGCAAAACCCATTCACCATGTTAATATATTGAATTAATTAATTAATTAATTAATACTACCTCCTATCCTTAATATGAAAGCTAGATGACTAATTTGATATATTAATGAAATTAGTTAAGTTGGTTATTTGTCATAAATGTGTATTAATCTCCCTAAACTATTTTCTTCAATCATATGCATCAGACGATTGAAATTATTCATTGGGGGAACCCCTTACAATCAACGGGGTATTTCGAAAAAAAGATGGGAGACAAATTAAAGTAAACAAGGTTTTATATTTATCACCAAATTTAACCATTAACTAGCTCTTATATCAACGACCAGGTAGTAATTTTTTTAAGCTTATTGATTAGGAATACAAATACTATAACATTATGGCATGAAGCACCCCCACAGAATCCACACCCATACATACACCTATCTGTATGCGTCGTAGTTTACTTTGATCTGTTTGATCTGTTTGCACTGAGACTCTCCATTATATATATATATATATATATATATATATATATATATATATATTCTCAGTTTTAATTAAATACAAAAGGAATATTATTACAATGCATATATAATCATACACATATATACACAGTGTTGGATACATTATCTGTAACATATGGACGCGTATTCGAAATTTTACATGTTCCTAATCAACCATTGGTGGACCATTTTGAAAATTATTCCCACACTCATCCATCATTTGTTGTAAATTACTACTTGTACCAGAGAAGTTTGGTCCTAAATATGAGTGACTTGGAAGGTTATTAATGACTATTTTCAATTTTATGGATATTTAGTTTTTTTAAAAAAGTGAGAATGATTTGTAAATGTAGAGATAAAAAAAAAACTAACAAGAATGAATTTAATTTATAAAATTTTGTCGATTTAAGACATATTTAATGACTTAACTATCATTTTTCAGTATGTGAGAATAAGTTACTAAATGATTTATAATCAGAACCAAAGCGGCATATAAGACACTTTTAAATGGCAAAATAGGGATTGGGAAAAAAAAAAAAAAGAACTAACAAAGTGCAGTTTTACTCAGTTTTAATTGGCAAAGCTCGCATCAAGTGCCATAACCTTTTTTTTTTTGGTTAAGAAACAATTACAAATTATTGGAGGTACCAAAAAAAAAAACTAAGTTATTCACTTTTGACACGTGGCAAAAGCATATGCATTGCATTAAGCTAAGATAGATCAGTAGATCCAACGGTTTTTTTTCCCCAATTGGGCTGTTAATGTTTTATTCCATTCTATTTAAATTTTAAACAGCTGTAATTATAGTTCAATCGTAAATGTGTTTTTGATTTTATACAATTTTGTAATCGTTCATTTAAAATTAGGAACCTAATCCATAAGTCCCAAATAAAAATAAATAAATATAACCAAGTTTACTGAATTTCATTTAAAATTAATAGCTGAATACATGTTTTTAAATTTTAAGCACTTGACCTGAATTGAGATATGGCCTTTCGTGTGCCATATTGAAGAATGAAGGTCATTATGTCATTTTTTTTAAAAAAAATAAATTTTGTTGTTTCGCAAAAAAGTTAAAAATAAATTGTTGAACTAAGTAATGGCAAAATCACTCAATTTATCGTCACATGCCTTGAACAAATGGTCACCAAATTTCTGTTTTCCCCCCTAAAAACACATCAAAATTTTTCAAATAAATCCTAAACTAATTATTGGCTTATTCAACATCTTAAAATATTTTTCAGTAATGTTAATATCCTATTTTTAGTGCAATTTTGCCATCAAAGTATTATTCTCAGTAACAAACACCCTAAATATAGGATACTGAGTACTATTAAAAAAAAATATTCATGAAGAATAGATACACTAAAAATTAATTACTTTTTTTTCCAACCTAAAAAGTAATTACTTTAGAATATTAAGTGTAATCAACAAATATTAGGATAATATGGACGTCCAAAAAGTTAGTTTAAAATATTAAATTTTACCCCTCTATTTTTTTTTATAAGAAACAATTGTGAAGTATGGCATGTTTCTTTTTACGAGAGACATTTGAATTTGGATGTTATCTCAAATTTGTTTGATCATTGATTTTTCATTTTATTTTGTTTAATTACTCATATTACTTATATGATTCTATTTAATTGCCACATATACTCTCTCCACCATATATTATCTTTCTTCCACGTAAATAAGGGTATTTTAAACAAAACAAGTTACACTTGTTTGCATATTTATTATATTCAATTAAATTTAACTAACTTTTTTTTTTTAAAAAATGGATATAACCACGACATGCAAAGCTGGTACGTATAGGTGGAGGATTCCTTCAGATACGGTATATGGGCACTGCATATTAAAACCGACGACGGTGGCCGACTTCGCGTGACCACCAGCTTGTGCTTGTTGACCGTTGAGCGAGAAACTGTTACACCACGCGCTCTTCCTGATCGTGGCCCCCAGGTCAACTTCTGCTTTGATTCATTCAACTTCTTAATTTCTAAATTCTAACTTATAATTATATTTAGTACATAATACCATACTTCTATATATAATATAATATACACAAAATTAAAATAAAACATATATATAATATTTTTAACAATGAAATAAATGGCTTATATAATCTCCAAGGAGAAATTATAATATGGTTTTCAATTAACTAATTTTAAAAAATTTACATAACCTATTTTTTTTATTAATAATATATAGATTGAAACAATCTTCAAAAATATTATTTAGTCTTCATTAAAATTTGAAATTATTATTTTAATTTACTTTGTTTTCTCTTAAAATATATTATTTTCATTTTAAAATCTAAAATTATTTGTTTTTATCAATGACTTATTTGTTCAACCTTTTTATGAAATGTAATGAATATTTTATAAGAGCATATTAGCTAAAAAATATATATTATAATAATGTAAATCAAATTAAAGTTGACTGTTTCAAAAAGGGTTTGAGAATACCAACTATGTCATTAATAATTTATAATTAATCTGACTTTATATATATATGACAACTTATATCAATTTTTTGTGTGATTAGTTTATTTATTTGTTATTATTAATCAATCAGGACTGAACTTATCCAGTACTTCAGTTGGAAGTATACATTTAAGTTGTTGACAAAAAAAGGTATGTATTTAAGTATTTTTTTGGTAAAAGTTCGTATGTAGTTTTGCTGCATGGAAAGTGTACAAGAAAGTTTAGAGATTCAGGAAGAGAAGCGCCCCCTCTAGAAGTAAAAATACTCCTTATAATAAAATTAGATAATTAGTAATGTGTTTATTTTTATAAGTTTCTTCTAATATGATTGACTTTTTATTTTTTTTACCTTCGTTTCAATATGTTTAATTGGAACTAAAAAAAATCTTAAATGTCATTAATTTTAACTTAAAATTTAATGACTTTATAACTTATTCATATTTAATATATATATAATTTCAACAAAATAACAATCTACATAATAATAAATAAAAAATAAAATAGTATGTTTATGTTAAAAATTCAATAATGTAAGTTATAAATATGACTAAAATATTTTTTTCCTAACTTATAATAATACCAAAGGAGTAATTTATGTGTCCAAAAAGATTACCTAAGTTAGTCTTTTATAATAATTATGTACTCTTTTTGTCTTAAATATAAAATTCACATTGTAGTGTAATTTACACTACATAGTGGGTCTTATATTTAGGATCGGATGAGTTTTATTTTTTTCAAAATACTTCCTTTACTCAATAAAACCCTCTTTAATATATATTGTTATAAAACTACAAGAAATAAAAAGACTAGAGAGTAGAAAGGAAAATAAAAAATAGAGAAGGCAATGACTTTTTTCTCATTCACTTTTTTTCACAGTACAAATGCCTTTTTCATGGCTTCTATTTATAGGCCTCCAAGCATTGAAATCCTATACTAGGGTTATAAAGAAATAGAGAATATCAGAATAATATTAACAATGAGAAACTCCTCCTAAATTATTCATTAGGAAGGTTATGTAATTTACAATACTTGAAGCTAAGGAATCCTATGAAAATTCTAAAAGATAAGGGTTATAGCATTATGGGTATTCTCTCATGCAATATTCATAATACATATATATATATATATATATATAATTGATAGAAACGGTTTAAAAAATTATAAATTAATGTGGGAAGAGGAATAGATACGAATACAATCGTATACTTTAAAATCGTCAAAAAGTCTATCCTTTTCATTTTTCCATTGGAATAGGATTTTGTTTTCAATCGCTTGACGTTATTGATAATTCTGGTCATTGCATTAAATGATTGCAACAACTTTATTTGTTTTTCTTTTTCCCATTGTGAGAAGGGGAAGATGATTATACGGAATTCTTGGATTGACCCCATTAAAAGAGTGATATTTTCACCCAGAAAATACTCCGTACTTTGATTATTGCTAATCTCGATTACATATAAATTAAGTTTGCAATAATTAGACACAAATGATACCTTTCTGGGTAGAATCAAGTTAATGTCTTCTTTAAGAAATCATAATTTTCCCTTTTGATATTGAAATCTGATAGGAGAAGGAAAAGAAGGCCAAATTTTTAACTTTTTTTTTTAAAATGATATTAGTGCCAGGAAACTAATTGATTAATGCTGATTAAACTCGGCTACATAGGAGCATTCATTAAAGCCGAAATAATTAGTCACAACTCACAAGTTAGGAGGCGATACTTTTTTTTTTTTTTTTCAGGAGATAAGTTACTCATCTCGTCCTATAGGTTACTTCCAACATGTTTCACACATATCAAGAAAAACTTTAAATTTTATTAACTCTCATTTAAAATTCAACTTTTTAACTCTAGCCCTATACATTATACCTGTAAACAAAGTCAATATAATAATAATAAATAGAGGATAAAATTATATATCCATACAAAAAAAATTCTCTTAGTATCCTATAAATAAAACTAAAAAATATCCTCTTTCTCTGTCTTATTACCGGTGGAGTAATTGCATTCACTCCAATAAAAAAAGGAGATAAAAATAATTAAAAATTGTTCATATAACAAATAAAATTTTCAACCAACAAGCATTGGTCCTAGTATATGCAATGAAATTTTAATTTCGTTATAAAAATAAAAATCAGTGAAAAGTTTAACGTTTGTATGAATATAAAAAACAATAAAGAGCGAGACGGAATACTTTCGTGTCCTCAAACCCCATAGAAAACCCCAAAACGCTGCTTCTCTTTCTCTTCCATTTTCTCTGAGCTTCTCTGCCACACTGCGTTCTTCAAGTTCCGACTCTGAACTCTTCACCCTCCTCCCTCCTCCTCTTCACTCTGATTATGCAGCCTCGTAGCAGAGAAATGCAAGGAATAAACTCTCTCTTGAACTCTTCTCAGATTCCTCTCTCCGACCTCCACCAGATCCAAAATTCTCAGATGCATCCTCCTCCTCACCTTACTAACCCTTCTTCTTCTTCCTCCTCTCACTTCGACCCCTCTTCTTCCCACGACGATTTTCTCGACCAAATGCTCTCCAACCTTCCATCTTCCTCTTGGCCGGACCTTAACCCCAAGCCCTTCTGGGACGATACGCCTCCGCCGCCCCACGCCGCCGAGAATGTTGCGTTTCAGTATGATGACCAAGCCAGCTTGGCTTCCAAGTTCCGAAACCACCGGATCAGTAGTGATGGTGGTAACCCCTCTACCACGTCGTCGACAGCGGCTCTGATGCTCCAGGCTCAGCAGCAGCTTCTGATGTCCCGAGGTGTCGCCGGAGCCGGAGAATCAGGCCTCCTTCCGATGCCGTTGTCGTTGGGCGGCGGAGACGTTGACCGCTCCAGAAACGACGTCGTGGATGGCTCGTCGTTCAAATCTCCTAATCCGGTTAGACTCGTAATTTGAAACGTCAGTTACATACAAACGAACTAATTAGTTTAAGATAGTGTAGTTTTCACTGAATTTTGTGGAAGTTCTTTTAGGGTGGCGAGAGTTCAGTTCAAGCCCTGTATAACGGCTTCGCCGGTTCTATGCATGGCGGTGGTCAAGTTTCGAATCAGACCCAGCATTTTCCTCATCATCCACAGGTTTTATTATTATGATCGATCTCTTCATTTAAATTAGCCGTGATATCGTATTTTCCGTTTCATCTCGCGGTTAATTTCCTGAATTAATGAGAGCATCGAATCAGGGCCAGAATCTGGGCGCAACGACCCAAGCTCCGGCGAGCAGTACTCCGGCGCAACCAAGGCAGAGAGTTAGGGCAAGGAGAGGTCAAGCGACGGACCCACACAGCATCGCCGAGAGGGTAAACTCTACTGTGTTTCTCTGACTTTGTTGTTCCTTCATGAAAACGTGTTTGGCTGTTGTCCAGAAAAACGGAGCCAATAATTTCAACTGTCATTTTCCGCATCGCACAACTTTACTTTTCTTTACAACGTCCAAGGACGACGATTTTCGTCTCACTTCCAGGGCCAAGAATATTTTTCCTCACAAAGTCTTCTTTCTCGGGGGAGGGGAAAAAAACTAAAACCCTAAGAAAGGGACGGAATCGCTTTGTTTTCTTCAGTTTTCTGGGCAACCAAACAGAAAAAAGAAAAGCATTCAGGATTTCACGCGGTTTCTATAATTCTATTTCGGTTTCTGGCTCACAAAGTCTTGTTTGGGAATAATGTATGTGGCAGTTACGAAGGGAGAGGATCGCAGAGCGAATGAAGGCACTGCAGGAGCTAGTTCCCAATGCCAACAAGGTAATTAGTTAATTATAAATTATAATTAATCACTAATAACTAACTAGTACTATTAATAGTCCCCTGATTTGACTCCCAAATTACACGTCATTTCATAAATTCAAATTTCAAAAGGGAGTAAACATCCAACAGAACCGTGATGAACGGGAAAGGCCGTAATGTAGTAGTGGTGGTCACGTTTAGCCATGGCACACGAAGCCACGTACGTAGGTTGATAGAGATGTGTGTGTGTGTGTGTGTGTGTATTTTGAGGGAAAATAAATATTATAATAAACATCATTATTATTATTGGAGAAAAAAAAAAAGATTGGACGTGTGAGAGTGGCTGCAAATTTTCAAATATTCGTTGTGTTTGTGGAATGACAGACAGACAAGGCGTCGATGCTGGATGAGATCATCGATTATGTGAAGTTTCTACAGCTGCAAGTTAAGGTGAAAACTAAATGCTCTCTTTTATGTATAATTCCCATTAATTAATTATATATAATTTATTCAGTGGCCAATTTCTTCATTCTGATGATATATTAGTTAATAGTAGTATTATTGTTTTTTAACTTATCAGGGTGCCATGTGTTTGTTTTTGGTTTGATGGGATTATTATTATTGGATTACAGGTATTGAGTATGAGTAGGTTGGGCGGTGCGGCTGCCGTGGCTCCCCTTGTTGCTGATATGGCTTCTGAGGTACAATATTTCATGAAATCCTCTTTCTTTTGTCTTTTTTTTCCCTTTTGTTTTACCTAATTAAGTAGAAAGCTGAAGGAAGACTTGTTTTCCACTCAATTATCTGTTTCATCTAAAATTTGAAGCTGGGGTCATCCGTAATAATTTGGTTCTCAACTTTTTAGGGCCTCCGATGTTTTAATATATATTAGGGTCTTAATTGTTGATTTTTTAAAAAAAATAAAATGTTGATGGGTAATTTTGAGCTAACCTAAACTCACTTAAATTTTTGTTTATTAATAAAAAGGGAAAATTATATTTTTATTACAATAGTTTTGATTTGGTCTCATTTCGATATGGTTCAATTCTTATAATTTAATCATTCAAGATATTAGTTCTTATATTTTTAAAAAATAAATAAAATTATAGGGAGTAAGTTGCAATACAGACATTAAAGTTTGAAGATAGAGTTTCTAGTTTCTACTGAATGATGATGATAGGAAATAAATTATTTTGAGTTACGAATGGGTGAAAATTATGATAGGAGTGAAAGATTAATTTTTTACAAAAAAACACATAGGGATAGAAGGAAAGAGGGAGAAGAGAATGGAGCGTTGAGATTTGGAGGAGAGGTAAAGAGGGAGAATAGAATGGCGATGATGGGGATGAAGAATCAATTTTGTAGGACTGAGTCCTGAGCCTGTTGCAGCACCCACACCCACTCTGACTACTCTATTCCTCAAATTCTCAATCACCCCACTAAACGACAATCCCAAAAAGCAGCACGCGTGCCCACTTTCTCAGATTCCTCTCTCTCTCTCTCTCTCTCTCTCTCTGCGCTCATCACTTTCACGCCCCACGCCCTTTTTCTTCCCCTTTCTTTCTCTCCCTGCTCTGTTTTTGTCTTTTACTTGAGGTCACCATTCTTGTCTCAGCAGGCAGCCAGTGACAGCGGCCAGGCCCCTCCCAACGGCAACCAAACGCCGTCGTCAACCTCCGCCAACGACACCATCACCATGACGGAGCAACAGGTGGCCAAGCTTATGGAGGAAGACATGGGCTCCGCCATGCAGTACCTGCAGGGCAAGGGCCTCTGCCTCATGCCCATCTCCCTCGCCACCGCCATCTCCACCGCCACCTGTCATTCCAGGAGCGCCCTCATCAACCAGAAAGGGCCGTCGTCTCCCAACATGTCGGTCTTGACCGTGCAGTCGGCGACGGCCGGTATTGCCGCCGCGGAGAGCTCCGTCAAAGAGGGGGCCTCCGTTTCGAAGCCGTGATGACGGCGTTAACGGAGTGCTGACTTTGGCCGCGAATAAACAAAGCAGGGTGTAAAATGACAGAGAGAGACAAAAGATAGAAAGAAAATGACGTGGATTTACGTATTATTATTGTTATTAGGAAAAAAAAGGGGCCGTCTAAAGTCTACGAAAATAAAGCGTCAGGAGGGGGAGTTTGACGACGCCGTATTTACGTAGACTTTAGCTGACGCTAACAGTTTGTAATGTACCGAAGAGAAACTCTCCAACCCCTCCCTCCATCTTCTCCTTGCAATCAGGTTTTTTTTTTTTTTTTTGGTTTTGTTTTGTTTTACTTTTCACTGTGATGTACTGGCGTTTTATTTAATTATTTTTGGTTTTATGAGGTATTATCATAATAATAATGATAATAATTAACAATAATTGGTGACAGGTGTGGTGATTATAATGGAATCAATAATTAGGACATAATGAGGGAAGGATCTGTTTGGTCTTGAACTTTTGACGGGCAGCATGGAGTGTATGTATGTTTCACGAGTTTAAATAGCAGTATTTTATTTGCTTTTTTCCTTTTTTACTTTTAAAAAAGGAGAAGGTATTGGGATTTAACTTCCAAGTGGGAATCCAAATGCAGGATGGTGAGAAAAAAAAACACGTGTCAACTGAAAAAGTGTTCATACCTTTTTATAAAGATAAGATATAAAATATTTCTCAGATTTTATTTATAATTTAAAAAAATAATCGGTTTTATTCTATTCGTAAGTTACATTGGTAAATTTTGACATAAATGTGTTATTTTGTCTTTTATTTATATGAATTGTAAATTAATACAAGTCATAAAAGTGTACTTTTTTTAAACAAAATTATAATATATATATATATATAGTTGGCGAATATATATGGATAATTTTGAGAAATGAGAATGTATTTCTTTAAATTGATATATTGGATTTTGGTATTTATTTTTTCGAAGGAAAATGCTAAACACAATTAATTGATGGAATGGCTTAATTAATACACACAAATGCATAACAGTGCAAAATTATGCACGCTGGCAATTTTTAAAAAATTTATGCAAAATTATGAAATCATTATCTAATACAACTTATACAGGAAAGCTCAAGTATCTTTTTTCTGGGAGGGAAAAAATAAATGCTAAGAAATATTTGTTAAATTTAAAATTGAAGTGACTAATCATGATGAATGAATATAATAATATAGAAATACAAGAGGGTACATGAATAATGTAAAAGGAAATGAAGTGGGGGCTTTAGGGCTTAAACGTAAAGCTACGTAGATGCCCAAAAAAAGAGCATCGTCGAATAAGGAAATTAAGAAACATAGTGAAATATAGAAACTTTGGTGCATTTAGGAACAAACCTACTCTACTCTACTCTACTCTACTCAGGTTGCGTAAAGGGCCGCTTGTTGGCCAGTCTGCCCTCTGTCTTGCTCTTGTCATAATCCTTTCTTACTTTTTTTTTTTTAAATTATTACTACTACTACTATTATTATTTTAAAATTATTGTGTGATGTTAAATAAGAAATATAATTACCCTGGTAAAAAAAAAAAGAAATATAATTATCAGAAAAATCTCATAACTAACTACTGAAAACCAAATCGGTGGCAGTAGTTTAAGAATTAGCAATTTAAATTGAGATCAACCGAAAACCAGATTGATTATTTAGAATAATATAATTTAATTAAAGCATATAAAAATATTTATATATAATTTTAAAAAGAGTCATGTTTAAATAAAAAAAATATATTAAGTCATAAATTAATTTTTGGTCAAAAAAGTCATAAATTAATAGACTGTTCATATATAAATCACAATTAATCCAATAACAAAATAGAGTTCATAAAACAAAAATACGATGAACTACAAATATTTTTGTTAAGAAAAAAACTTAAATTGATGTTGTTTTGAGCTTCATGATAAAAAAAAACACATATAAAATCCAACATGATCAACCATTAAAAAATTATTAACTAGGCAAGCTAAAAAAACTTCCACTAGTTTAACTCCTCAAACCGGGTCAGATTTTTTTCTTTTTTGTTTTTTTAATTAATTCTCCCAACAAGTTCTAATGTCAAAAGTGATAACAACGTTCATATTGCTCATTTGTTATTAAGCTTTTCCTTATACATGATATACTGTTTTTTCAGATCTCATCTTGATCCCCCTTTTTTGTTCCTCTAATGACCACTATTATGGCTTAAACTACTTACTTTACTAATTGTGCGTGGTTGGGTTAAAAGATTAAGCGGCCATTATCATCACCAAGAAGCCTAGTTAGTATGGTAAGGACGATGTCTAAATCAGTTTTTGCCCAACTATATCCACTACCTTCATGCCCGCGTGCTTCACAATTATATACTATTCCTCCGGTCCTAAATGTAAGACCCTTATACTAGCGTGTATAAAGGTTTTACATTTAGGACCGGAGGAGTATTACTTTCGATTTTTAATATGAGAGTTAAATAATTAATTTGAGGATATTAAGAAAATGAGTAAACTTAGTTATTTGTTACAAATATGCGTCGATCTCCCCAAACTGTCATTTTCAATATATGCATTAGATTATTAAAATCATCCTTTAGAGGAAACCATTTACAATCAATATAAATATTTTGAGCAAAGATGAGAGACCAAATAGATTAAAGTCTTACATTTAGAACTAATTTCAATTTTCAACTAACTTTTTTATCAAGGATCGAAGTTATTAATTATTTATAATATGATTGGTGCAATGTTAAGCGTGGTCCTATATTCACATTAAAATAACTATCTTCGTGTCAAATTGACAATAACCAGATACTGGACAGTTTCCAAAAATTTGGTAGAGAATTCTAAAGTTGTAGTTATATTAGTATAATGTTAAGTTGAAAAAGAATTTAATATGATATTGGAAAAAGCCATTAGTAGAGCAAAAGTTGCAGGTTTAATGACATCTAATGGAGTGCATATCAAATAATTTGGCTTAAGAAATTGCTTTTTAATGAAAAATAGCCCTAACTTGCTTCCTCCGTGTGTTGCTAAGAAATCCTATCTATGAATTCAGCTGAGAGAAGAATGTAAGCATTTTAGCAAAGAATTTTTTTCCTACTCATACATATAGGTATTCTCTTATTGAAAACAATTATATATAAGATACTATCAGATACCTTTATTAACAGAAATTCAAATTTCGGTTCATTACGTTGTGAGAAACTAGCTCTTTGCTCTAGAGCTAATCCATTAGATTTTGACAAATAAATAAATAAATAAATTGCCACCATTTTGTTTCCTCCAAAGAAATTGTTACCAACCCGTTGCGGGTGTATACCAACCTAATCTGCCCACGAGTTGGCAGTTTGGACCTACAAGTCTAATTTATATTACAAGTTCTTAATTCATGAAAGACAATACAACATTAAATGAGTATTTCTTTTTCTTTTTTCTTTTTATTTTTTTTTAAATAACACAATTTTTATTATTGAGACAGCAATATGTACATGTTCATCTTGAGGGTAAAAGAAACAGTATGTAATTTCAATTAATTTAATAGAACTTAATGCAATTTCTTTCATATAGGGTTTTTGTAATTTTGATAGTATTGAAAAAAAATTGTATATCTCATCTTTATATTAAGAAACTAAATAGAAGCATTCAATAAAATAATATCACCATGAATTTTGAAAGAAAAAGAATCTCATAAGTTTTTATTTTTTAATTTTATTTTAATTATATGGGAACTTATTTAATTTTGAAATAAAATTAAAAATCATAAAAGCTTTGTGAAATTTATTCAAAAAAAATTATAAAGTCAAAGTTTTCAATACTATTATTGAAAAATACTTACATCAAATTATTTGTATTTATCATGTCAAATTCTCCAATCACATATGGCTATATATATCTTGCTTTTAAAATATTAATATTTAATAGTATTTAATAATAAATTTATATGAAATAAAAAAAAGTTAATATATGATTCAAGAATTTGACATAATGTTCCGGTCAAAAAAAAAAAAAAAGAATTTGACATAATGTATATAAAAAATTGGAAAAAAGATAAACAAAGACACCCAATATATAAAATTGCTAAATAGGTTCCTCAATATGAAAAATGGCTTCAGGAGACTCGATCTTATATTGCAAATATGAAATGATGGTGAAATGTCCAAAATGACCTTCTTTTTTTTCTCTTTCTTCATCTCAAGATCTCCTTCCCTTTCCTTCTTCTTTTCCTCTCTCTCTTTATCCTTCTCTTTTCTTTGGATCTTCTATCATCAACTTCGCCTCTCACTCCTTCTCAAAGTATAACACCAAACGACTGACAATGTCCTTCGGCTTCTTTTCTTTTGCAAACCAGATTTGAAAAATTCCTCTCTTCGTTGTCATCCCCTGTCACTTTCTTCTTGTCTTGCCTAGCTATTCTTTCATCAGCAATAAAACCTCTTCCATCATTCTCTCTGTTGCTATGGAAAGAGAGGAGAGTCGGGGAGTTTGAGGGAGAGTTGCAGTCATTTGCGATGCTTGTGATGTTTTCTTGCAATGTGTGTTAAACAGTTCGAAGTCTTCAGTGACCATAAAAGTTTGAAGTACTTGGTGGATCAGAAAGAGTTAAACAACCGGCAGCGTCGTTGGATGGAGTTCCTAAAGGACTATGACTTTGAGATTAAGTACCATCCTGGAAAAGCAAATGTGGTAGCGGATGCTCTGAGTAGAAAAGCAGTGCATGTGTTCTGTATAAGCTTAAAGGAACAATTCTTGCTCGAGGAGTTATTAGAGATCCCAATTGTACCATCGGAGCAGGCTACTTTATGTGCAATGCTCGGAGATTATGAATTCTATCAGGATTTACGAGCGGCTCAATGGGAAGATGATCAGTTGGCAAAGATTCGGGTAGAATTGGAGGATGGCCCAGTACAAGACTATGAACTTGGAGATATGGGCATCCTGAAGTATAAGAATCGAATTTGTGTTCCCCAGGACGAGGAGATTAAAAGAACTATCCTAGAGGAGGCTCATCGAAGCCGTTACGCCATCCACCCCGGAGCAACCAAGATGTACCACGACCTAAAGCAGCAGTATTGGTGGCCCAACATGAAGAAGGAAGTGACTGACTTCGTACTCCGATGTTTGACTCGTCAAAAAGTTAAGATAGAGCATCAACGACCTGGAGGTTTGTTACAAGGGCTAGAAATTCCTCAGTAGAAGTGGGACAGCATCTCCATGGACTTCATTGTAGGTTTGCCGAGGACACCCGAAGGTTATATGCTATTTGGGTGGTGGTGGACAGATTGACAAAATCTGCTCACTTTTTACCCTATAAGGTCAATCATACCTTGGAGAGAATGGCCAAGTTGTACATGGATGAAATCGTCAGGCTTCATGGTGTTCCGTCGAGTATAGTCTCGGACCGAGATCCGCGCTTTACTTCTAACTTCTGGAAAGCGGTGAATGCGGCTTTGGGTACTAAGTTGAAGTTCAGTACGGCATATCACCCACAGACCGATGGACAGACCGAGCGGACAATCCAGATGCTAGAGGATATGTTGAGGGCTTATGCCATTGAATTCAAGGGGAGTTGGATTGATCACCTACCCTTAGCTGAGTTTGCCTACAACAACAGCTACCATGCCAGTATCCAGATGGCCCCTTATGAAGCACTCTACGGCCGGAAGTGTCGATCACCTCTTTGTTGGACGGAACTAAGTGAAAGAACGGTTTTAGGACCAGACTTGGTAGATGCCACTACAGAGAAGATTGAGGTCATCAAGCAGAAGTTGTTGACAGCTCAGAGCTGGCAAAAGAGTTATGCTGATAAGAGGAGGAGACCATTGGAGTTTTGTGAGGGTGACCATGTGTTTTTGAGGGTCACGCCTACTACTGGTATTGGGAGGTCCATTAAAGCGAGAAAGTTATCTCCTAGATTTCTTGAACCCTTTGAAATTCTGGAGAGAATTGGAGAAGTAGCCTATCGAGTTGCTTTGCTGTCGCGCCTATCCAACGTACATGATGTGTTTCATGTGTCCCAACTAAAGAAGTACCACCCTGATCCGTCTCACATCTTAGAGCCTGAGGAGGTGGAGCTGGATGACAATCTAACTTACCAGGCTGAACCGGAAAGAATCCTTGATGTGAAGGACAAGCAGTTGAGAAACAAGATCATTAGATTGGTGAAAGTCTACTGGAAGGGCATGAGTCCTGGTGATGCCACCTGGGAGACAGAGGAAAGGATGCGACGTGATTACCCTCGTTTGTTTTCTTAGTAAGTGTTTTGTGTTTATTTGTGTGGTGTTTTGTGTGATTGCTTGAATTTTGGGGACAAAATTCCTTAGTTGGGGAGAATTGTAACATCCTAAGTCTTACCGGGTTCTTAATAACCTCTTTTGGTTGATTTTGAGGATAGATTAGCAATTTAATCTTGATCTTGGTGTTTGGGTTGGATTTGAGGTATGTTGGAGGAATAGGTGAACGTACCCCTCTCAGGGTATGTTCGCCGCGGCGAAGTAGGCGCACTGGGAGTTTCAGAGGGGAGTGTCTTCTCAGGAAGGTTTGGCTGCGGCGAAGTCTTGGGGACGACGCGGCGAAGTTGTTCAGGTGAGCGAGGCTTCCCTTTTGGGAAGGTTTCGCCGCGGCGAAGTTTTCTGGGCGAGCGAGAGTTTCCTCTTGGGAAGCTTTCGCCGTGGCGAAGTCGGGTTTTTAGGTGAGTAATCCCTCTCGGGATTAGTTCGCCGCGGCGAAAGGTCCCGATTCTATATAGTCGCGGGAGGGGTTCAGTGTGCAAAAATTAGAAAATCTGAAGGAGGAGAGAGGAGCTCTACTAGGGTTTCGAATTTCTGGCTTGGAGGGGGCATTTCTAAGGATCCATTACCTCAAGTAAGTGATTTTAACCTCTAATCTACTTTCTTTCTTGGGATTTCTGATGATTTTTGGTGGAACCCTAGGATTTTCTAGGTTGTGATCAAACTGAGGTTTTTGACCGATTGTTTTGAGTTTAATTGATTGCTTTGGGTTAGTTTAAGTATTTAATCGGTGTAGTTTTCTTGGATTCAAAGGATCTTGAGTTTTTGAAGCTAGGGTTTATGGAAATGGGAGGTTTGTGATTGAGGTTGACAATGTAGAGGTTGATTCTGAGTTTTGTGATTTGGGTTATGTTAAGGAGGGTTAAATTGGATGTTTAATCAGTTTAGATTTGTTGTTGGAATCTTAATTGCTCAAATGGGATGTTTGGGTGTAGAATTCCTATAGTGGGTCCTTGAGGTTATGAATTTTAATTGATGTTTGGAAAGGAATTAAGGTTTTAATGGATTGGTATGACCATGGAGTGTTGCCTTGATAGTTATACCCTTTGAGTTGGGTAGAGTTTTGTTGGGAGATAGGAATTTTGTGTCCCTAAGTTTTGTTTTGGCCACATTATTAGTTTGAAAGCTAATATATGATGGTTGTGTGTTTGTGTGCTTGTGTAGACCGATTGTGAGTCTCGGTGGTGCACGGGGCCACATTGTTGGTTTGTTATTCCTTGCTCAGGCGAGAGGTAACCACTTTCCAATCCTTAGTACTTGCTTCTGTGGTATTGTGAGTAGATTTATGTTTTATGCTCCAAGTAGTAATTATGTTCAAACTATATGTTGTATATAAAAAGGGAAAACCGTCTTGTGGGGTTTCGATTGATGATGAATGAAATCTTGAAATTGTGAAGGATATGCCACTGAATGAAGTTACTTATGAGATGTTCAATTACTATTTGATTATGGTTTGAGCATGATGCATGATTTGGGAATGGGTGAGAGTTTTTGATAGTTACTACCATGTGGTAAGGCCTCCATTAATGCGTGATGGTTGGCTTAGTACGTCCCCCATAGTGAGGGATAGGCCTTTTGGGTCCCTACGTCCCCCAGAGTGAGGGATAGGCCTTTTATGGCTCCTTACGTCCCCCATAGTGAGGGATAGGCCGGGTTCGGCTCTTGAAAATCCCCCAAAGTGAGGGATATGGTTGATGGGAATTGCATCATTTCACTCGCATGAATTGTTGTGGCTATCTTGTTATCATATTACTTGTGAACTACCCCACTTGACACCTTACGAGCACCTATTTAGTAGTACCTAGAATTGGAAAGGTTGGTTACTGGGACTTTGTCTCACCCCGTGGTTTACAATGTTTTCAGGTGAAGGTTCCGGGCGTGGGCCATTGGGAAGAGACGCAGACGCTTGAGCTTGGTTAGCTTTAGGCCTCTAGCACTTGTATATGTATGGCTAGTATATATTGCCACAATTAGGACTGCTTTTGAAAATATTTTGATTGCTCGGCTTTATGGTAAACCGGAGGAAGTGTATCTTCTCACTTGTAATTGGCCGGAGGCCTTTTCTATTGTTTGTAGAACTTCGATTTATGATGTTGGAAACTATTTATATGGGCTGATGTAGATGTATTTTGTTACCCGGGCCGGAGGCTCGGAGGCCCAGTGGATGTGAATGAATGATTTTAGTTGCATGCAACAGAGTATGGGTTGACCCGAGTTTGAAAGTCAATTTCTAAAAATATGAAATTTTCCTTCTACTATGGTAGCTCATTTTAACAGCTTTCCTTTTCTACCATAGTAGTGATTTTGTGATGAGTTATAATGTTATGGGGTTAGGGTTTTTACAAGAGAGGAAGAAGAAAAGAGAGAATTATAAAGAAGAAGATGAGAGGAAGGAAAAGAGATGGGGTAAATGAATGAGGAGGTGATATAGTATTTATAGAGATCAGCGAGATGTTTCTAGCGGTTTGTTACAAATCTGCAACGGTTTAATTCATTTTGTAGCTGCTTGACATTTCTAGCGGTTCTGTGACCGCTACAAATTGTAATTTTTTTAATTTTTTTAAAAAAACTGAACTAATTTTACTTTGTACATATTTATTTATGAAAAGAAAATTATATGAATGATAAAAATTATTAAAACTGCTATTCTTGATCATCATCTCATCTGAAAGGAGACATTAAAAAATTATTGCTAGAATTATAATATATTTAGAAAAAATCAGTAATTTGTAGTTAACTATTTAAATAATTTAAGAAAAGACATATACATGATAATGGCCAAATTATCGTCTCCTTGAGGAAAGAAGTTTTCAAAGTTCGTGGGTTGGAAGGATTTGCTGTCATAAATAATGTAACCATCACCCATATCATAAAGATCTCATGGCTTGAGGTGAACGACCATATTCCAATCTTTATGTTTCTCGTCCTCAACATAGCAAACTTGGTATGCCTTAGAGGCAAGAATATATGGCTCATCATCTTCAGATTCCCCTATATGAATGAGTCTAGAGAAATTAACAGAGGTGATACCCAAGTGGTCAGTAGTGAGTCCCTGTGAAGTTGTCGTATCTGCCCAGGAGCACTTGAACAGAGTTATGGTAAAAAGTCGATAACTTAACTCGACGATGTCAATTAGCTTTCTATAGCAAGTGATGCCTCCAAAGCGCATATCGTCGTCACTGTTGCTAGCATAACATCTCGTCCCGAATGTCCCGTAAACTCCAGAGTCTTGTGTGAGCAATCCCTGATCACGTCCAACCGTACAGAACTTGAACCCGTTGACATTATACACGATAAACCTTCATGCATGGTCTAACGGACCGAGGTAAAGAGATTTGAACTCATCTGTGTATGAGCTGTTGTCATTACATATTCCACGTGTAAACCAACCGGAAAACTCTCTGTGGACCTTTTTATCAACGTTAGCGGAATGCGCACGCCCTCGTAATTGCCGCCTAAAGTAATTTCTAAACTCACTACAAAGAAGTGTAATTTGTTAGAAGAGTCAGTGAGAAACAAATATGGTGTGAAAGTTAGTGAGCTTATATAATACTAACTGCATGAAGGGTTCAACTTGGTTACAATTGATCAAAACATGTCTTTGTGCCTGGAGTTTCTCTGTGGGAGTGAGTCTGAAGAATTTATATCATCCAACTGGTTTCCTTGCAGGAGGAAATAAAGTTGACATGGAAGGACTAGGAGAAGAATCATCTATGCGATGCGAGCAGTTAAAAGATGTCTCCATGTCATCCAAGTACCTTGAACAGAAAGTTAGGACATCATCTCCGGAATAACCTTCTATTATTGACCCCTTAGGCCGCGTCTTATTTCTAACAAATGATTTTAATTTTTCCATAATTGTGAGCAATTAAAATAACAATGTCAAATTTAAAGAGGTAGGGATAAAATATAATCTAGTACCTCTCTATAGGGTACATCTATTGATATTGGACTGGGTCAGCAACCTTTGCTTCTTGAACAAGGTGGACAGTCAAGTGAACCATGATAGTGAAGAATGATGGAGGAAATATCATCTCCAAGTGACAAAGTGTAAGAATTATTTCATTTTGCAGCTGATCGAGCTCTTTTGGTATCAAGGGCTTCGCATACAACTTCTTGAAAAATGAACACAATTCCACCAAAACCACTGATACATCAGAAGAAAGTGTGTTTCCCTCAGAATTTACAAAATTTAATTAGAAAATTAATTATATATTAATTAAATTAAAACAATTTTTATATAAATCAAATAGTTGTCAAATTAAATTTATTAAATAAATACTTACTTACAAACTCTACTTCAAAACTGGTCTGACATCTTGGAGCAGGATGCTACTCATTATGGGGATTCTCATTCTCCTAAGTCTCCTCCTCCTCCTCCTCAACATCACCATGGGTTCATCCCTCAAGAAATGAGCCTCCTCAGTAGGCTGGATATCATCATGTTCCATAAAGCTCAAGATATCCTCCTCGTTCAGACCGTAGTCATGAATGCTTGGGAATGGCCCACCAGCATCATCACCCCCAACACCATAATCTCCGCTAGGTCCTCCTTTATCAGGATCGACTGGCTCCTTTTCTGGTCGATGAGTCATCCTAACAATAACAAATAGCAATTGTAATGAAAAATATATTTTACAACTAGCAATTATTAAAAATAAATAATTATATGAAATAATAAGTATGTCTATTAACTCTAAACAATAATCTCAAATAATGATAATTCAAAAACAAATATTTGTACATTTAAATTTACCACCGACTCATTAAAAAAATAATTATTTTTATTAACTCTAAATACACTAGTCTATTATAAATAAAAAATTTCTATTAACTCTAACTAAACTAGTCTATTAAACTCAATATAAAAATATAATAAAACAAATAAGATAAAAAATAAAAATGAAAATAATTTATAAATAAATTTCTATTCTTACATGAAAATATAGAATACTATCTGGATCTGGATATACTTTGTGAAGAGAATCCGATAGAGCTTCGTTGCACAATTTGCCAAAATTGTGCAAATGAGGCGGAGTGGGGTATATATAGGCCGTGATTTTCTAGCGGTTCTATGAAAACCGCTAGAAATTTATAGTGCTGCCCCTTCGCCTCCACTCTCATGCAGCCACGTGTCAGGCCTCCTTGGGAAAATGAAAAATTTCTAGCAGTTTGAATGAAAACCGCAAGAAAATTCATTTAAATTACTAGCGGTTATGTAACTGTTAGAAAATGCAATGACGATTTGCATTTTCTAGTGGTTCCAGCAACAAAACCACTAGAAATTAAACACTGGAAATATAGCGCCAACTTCGCGCCAAATGGTGGCAACAGTTGTAGCTGTCACTTTCTAGCGGTTAGTTCAAAACCGCTAGAAATGTGTGGGTTTCACTCACTTTCTATCAAAGCGTTTCAAATTTCTTGTGGTTTGTGTTATAACTGTTAAAAATGTCTACTTTTGTAACGGTTTTTTTTAACCGCTAGAAATCGACCACTGGTAATTTACTATTTTTTTGTAGTGACTTGTCATTCGCTTTACGGAACTTGTCATGAACTGCGTATCAAAACTTGTCAATTTGTTATTTTTAACAACTTACCAAACTTGTTATTTTCAATTGTGAACACAAGCTGAAAATCAAAATAGAAATGAAGAATAAAAATTCATATTTGTTAGGCATTGTCTCAGCCCCAAGCAATCATCGCACACATTATAAGCAAACATCACAAGCAACGCAAATGACTGCAAGTCTCCCTCAAACTCTCCGACTCTCCTCTCCTTCCACAGCAACAGAGAGAATGATGGAAGAGATTTCGTTGCCAATGAAAGAACGGCTAGGCAAGACAAGAAGAAAGTGACAGGGGATGATAACAAAGAGAGAAATTTTTCAAATCTAATTTGCAAAAGAAAAGAACCCGAAGGACATTGTGAGTTCCATTATCAGTCACTGGGTGTTATACTTCGGGAAGGAGTGAGAGGTGACATTGATGATGAAATATCCAGGGGAAAGAGAAGGACAAAGAGAGAGAGGAAAAGAAGAAGGAAATGAAAGGATATCTGGAGAGGAAAGAAAGAGAAAAAAAAGGATATTTTAGACATTTCACCATCATTTCATATTTGCAATATAGGATCGGGTCTCCTGAAGTCATTTTTCATATTGAGGAACCCATTTAGCAATTTTATATATTAGAAGGTCTTTATTTGCTATTTTTCCTAAAAAATTTCACCTAAATTTATTTCTTATTACAAATTATGAATATTATTTCAATTGTTTACCTGGAGATCCTACTGAGGCGTTTGTGCGCAGATCCAGTATCATCGGCCACCAATTGTGACATCATCCCACATCTCTCCTGAATCACAAGGCCTATTTATTTTTTTAATGCAAAATTTAATTAATCACTAATCATGTTATTTACGAATTATAAATAATGCCACTCATAAAATGCACAGAAGATAATCAAATTTCATGAAGTTTGGAATTGTGGATTCTATTACTACTTAATTACTGATTACATGGCATGCTTAAAAGGGAGAGGATCGCCAATTCACCATCAACTCTACTGAAGTGAAAATAAAATTACTAGAATTAATATTATTAGCCTATCCTTAAATAAACTTGATTTAATATATTAGTGTTCTCCCTGCGCTCGGTTGAAAAATAAAATTAAAATGCGTGTTTAAGGAAGCCAATCAATTAGCTAATTGGCTTGCTAAAAAAGCTCTCAGATATTTTGTTCCTCTTAAGAGTATTGTATGCTTCTATTGTAGTCCTTTATTTTTATTTTTTTTCCCGAAAACAAAGGCACAAAAAGAAGAAACATAGAAGGGAGGGGATTATAATTATCACAGCAAAGACAATGGGAATTAACCAGTTTAATTAATGCCACTGAATCGTTGTAATACAATAGAGACTTTAAGTTGCGGGGATATAGAGGTAAAAAGTACCCTTATCATTTGTTTTTTTGTAATAAAATTATTATTATTATTATTATTATTATTATTATTATTATTATTATTGTTATTATTATTACTCCCTCCTATCCTTAATATAGAAGTTAGATAATTAATTTATAGAAGTTTAAAAAATTAATTAAGTTAGTTAGATATAAAAAACCATGTATTGGTTTTCTTAACATACTCTTTTTAATCATTTACTACATTAGAATTACCCATTAATAAAAACCTCCTTACTATTTGAAATCATTAACAATATTTTTAACAAAATTATAAATTTGGGAAACAAAGAGAATTGATATTTTATATTTAAAAGCATAATAAACTCCTTACCAACTCTTATATTTACAATCAAAGGTTTTTTTTTTGGGTAAAAAAAATTGTATCTTGATGATGATAAAACACTATGCTTATATGAATAAAAGCGCATTTTCTTGCATTACTCTATAGTCTAATATCTTACTTAGCCAATAATCTTATAGTCTAGTGACCATATAAGCTCCCTTCTAAATGAGAGATCTTATGTTCAATCTTACTCATAAACTCGAGTTGTTGGTGTGACTCTTTAGTTCAGAAAAAAGAAAAAAAAATGTAGGTCTTAACAAAGTAGTGTGACTTCAACAAGGGAATTTATCTATCTTGCTGGGAAACATCTCACGCCTGAACTTCTTTTTGTGTATATTTGAAGTGACATTACCTTCCCATGTAACATTAAAAGCTACGTACTCCATCCGGTTCAAAATATAAGCTAAATTTTGTTAGAGGAATTTGATTTTTTTTTATAACATAACATTCACTTTTATTTAAACATTTAATTTTTTTTTAATTTTACACCCCATATATTTTTTTTCCTTTTTGATTCATTTATTACATCTTTTACTTATTCTTTTTATTAATAAAGACATTTTTGAAGGAGAAAAATATGTCTTACATATTTATTAATTTTAACTAATTTGATGATAAATATAAATAGATAAAGTTTATCTTAGATCTTAAACCGGAGAGGTATAGATGTATTTCGCTTGCATTTGTTATGTACTGCAAGGCAGCATTACTTCATTGTGAATTTATTTTGAGCATCATTGCAACACTAATTGCCACATAGTGGCGCTTGTGATCGCACAGTGAATCATTGTACAATTGGCTGACACTATCTCATAGAATTGAAACAGGTGACCATCCCAAGAATTTGACTGACTTAAATAACTACTTTCGGAGCTGTATATGTACATTTGGGCAGGCAAATCTGGACACAAAAATCAACATGATCTCATTTAACCATATCTCTTATCTGTTTGTTATAATTAATTACATGTCAACGTCCAACCACGTGGGGCTGCCATTTCTTCCAACAAAGCAGCCCCACAAATTTTAAAAAAACAAAAGCATAAAAATCCCTAAAGGCTAAAACATGCATGCGTATGACAAATGACAATGCGGATCCTTCCGTACAAACATATCAACATACTTTGAAAATGTTACCCTTGATTTCATTTCTCAGGGGCACAGCATCCCAATTTTTTAATATTACAATTTTATCCATAATTTTTTTTATACATCCAAAAGTCATGAGTAAAATTGCGCCAAAATAAGATCATAAATAAAATTAAACCGAAAATATATATATAAAATTACACTACTAAAAAAATCAGTATACTAAATACACCTGATAAATAAAATCATGAATAAAATTTTAATTTTATGCACATTAAATTAAATCTCTTTGGCCCAACGCTTTCAGACAATGTTCTGTCAAATATGAGATTCATAATCTTACTATTTAAGGACCATCCAATCATATGCATGCACGTAAGCCCTCACATTTAAACTACATGATGTGCCTGCCATCTCAATCTCTGATAACTTCCATTGTTTTAGGGCTCAAGTTCCTGTGGATACACCCGGATTCCAAGTAGTGATAACTATGTTAGTTATATTATATCCTATTGTTTGGTCATAGGAAAATAAGTCACATTCTATAAAATTTTCTTGGCACTTCATTTAAGATGATATAGAAAATATGTGAACCATTGATTCTTTTTTCTTTTCCAACTATGCCTTTCGTACAATTACGATTGAGAGGCATTACTGAGATATTAGGAGAGACAATCATTAGAGGGATAGGAATTAATGAAATGAACGAATTTTAACAAGAGAGTAATTTTTAAAAACTCACAAAATTCATTAAAAAAAATCCAAGACCACAGATACTTCTAACAAGTTTTCTTAATTTGTGGTTATAAATTGGTCTAGAGGGAGTGTAATGAAACAAATATGGAAGACGGCACACAACTAAATCACCCATGTCAAAAATATTAACTAAACCCTCAACGTCGTTAGATATGGTGGGATTTGACAAAATGCCGGAATTGAAGTATCAGCTTAGCTTGGTTTTAAATTTGCATATACAAGAATTATACTTAAAACATGAACAAAGGCATCTAAGGATATGTTTGAAATTACTTTGAAATGGAGTTAACACTTGGCCAAAATCCACTTTCTGGCTCCCGTGATTCCAATCAAGCAGCAACATTTCTTTACCTTTTAAACTGGCCATTCTTAAAGGCTTTTCAAGCAGTTCACACATGAAGGATGAATTGTATAGAAGCAAGATAGTAAAAGAAAGCATGATTACACCCTCAATGGCCTTGATAGTATTCTTTTATTCAGACATTCAGAGTGACCCAAGACGGACTAGTAATTAAGTCATCAACTACAAGCAGTCAAAGAATGCACCACTCAGTCTCCTTACTAAAATTATACTCCATTAATTTCATTTACCTAAAACTTACCTGCTTCACAACTTTAATTACTAGGAAGAATGGGTTACGTTAGAGAGCAATTCTACTGTGTTAGTTTCGTAAGCTATTGACTTAGTTTATCTCATGTATTATAAATATATATAGGAGGTAGGTATAGTCATTCTATTTTCAGTAACATATATAAGAGTAAATTTATAAAGCTTCTACAGCAATTTCACCATATGACAATCCTAGGAATAAATAGTTCTAGGTTTAATGGAAGAGTAACTTAAGAGTACTTGCGTCTACTTCAATTTCACTTTCAAGTAAGATAGATGCTCCCCTTTGGAGTCCTCATTCAACAACCATATCTGATTTACAAATTACAAAACACAATCTCACATTTGTATGAGAACTCTTGACAAGATAAACCTGGATGTCTAACCTGATTTAAGCCATTTCAACAACAAACAAGAAAATTATAATGGGAGAATCTAAGTTTTTTCTGTTGTTTAATACAATTAACTAATGATATGTTATCTTTCAGCTATTTTCACAAGTGGTCATGTATTGAAACAAAGATTTATCTTTGACAACAATGCAATCATAAATAATTGGAATCTTCGGATGTAATAATGAAAGGAAGATGGGCCAATTTGCATAAACAAGAAGCACTTGCAATGAATCTGTCTGCAGCACAATTATAAATCATAGCCAAATAATCCTCTTTGAAATAAGGATTAGAAATACCATATTGCAAGGTATAATTATTAAACCAATAATTTTGTAAAATCAAATCTAAAATATTTAAGTTGATTACTAAGTAATGATGGAATTCTTAGTCTCAGGCTTTCGGCCAAAACCAGAATGTTATGAGAATCTATAAACGTGGTTTTCACCATATTGATAGACAACCCACAACACAGGGAACCTGTTCAACTGAACCACCATATGGCATTGGCTCTGAACCAGGATATTCAGTCTCAACAACACAACACAAACAGTGAATTATAAACAATGCTAGTTAAAAGTCTACAAGTGTCTAGAAAGATTTGGATCAACAGCTGAATAATGCTACTTTACACTGAAAAGAAAAATAATAAATAAACCTAAAGCTTGTATAGGTTCCCAGTTATTTCTCTTACCTAGATGCCCAATATTTCAGTAGACCACAAGTACTAAAATACAAATGTATTGAAGCAGGTACATTATGAAAAGACAAACATTGGACAAGAAATACAAATCATCAGGTTCAAATAAATTACTAATGCCGGAACAAGAGGTGAAATAAAACCAACAATTTAAGATGCAGCAACTGCAAATCATTAAAACTATTCTAGAACTTATTCCTGCATATGACTTAGATAATTATGCTACATTCACGGAAAGAAAGATGATGGTGATGACTTCCATCTTCCCAAGGGGCCAAGACGATCTCTATACCCCTGCCAAACGAATAAATGCAACCGAATAAGAGTATCCTTCAATTAATTGCTCTTTCTATTGCAAATTAGTTGCTATGTTTAAGAAACTGATTTTCATTGTTCTATAAGGAAGCCACTCTATCCACCGTAAAATGATCCATATAGGAAAAGTTAATAAATCTATTAACAGAAAACTAAGCAGTGGCTTGAAAGTGTAGGTTGTGGTAGCGTCAACGGACCTCTCCTCGACCCTTTATCATCCAGCAGCCTCTGAACCCTCTTGTTCTGACAGTACTGCCTATCGAAGTGTTTCACCTATCAAAAAGATTAACATTCAAAATTAGCAAAAGATCATACTCTCAAGACATGAAATATCAAACAAATTAGAGACCCATCCTACTACCCAAGAAGTACGGCATTGTTTGACAAACTCAGCTCTGGATTCTTTACATTCCACAGGGTATAACAAACCAACCGAAGCAATTTCTGTGGGCTTCTTGTCGGATTCTTTTTCCAGACACGCGTAGAAAGCATCGCGAGCCTTGAAGAATTCATCAAATCACGAATGAGTCACCACAGTTCCATTGAAAAACACATGAAGATATACAATAAGGATGTATATTATAAGTATAAATTTGTGAGAATTTGGAAGAGACCTTGTAACAAGCTTCCCTAGCTTTTGTGAGGACGTCGGTGTGGATGTTGTCAGGGTTTCCTGCTGCGTAAGCTTCTACGGCCATGGCGGAACGAGAATTGACTCCGGCAAAAGGTAATGACGGCGGGGGAACATATATGAGAATAGCTTATTGGGCTAAACACATAGGCTCATCTATTTCGGCCCAATAACCGGTAGTATTGGGCTCTTCTATTGGACCACGATTCACTTTCAGTCCTGTGGTTGATTTATAATAGGCTCCAGAAATGTCTTGTGGCTTGTGAACATATATACGGGGTCTGCTTGCTGGGCTAACCACTTGAGCCCATATAGCTTCAACCCAAAAGCACGTAGTCCCGGACTCTTCCATTGGGCCAGAATTTCTTCTTTGCAGCATATTATCCACAAACTCTAGAAACCTCCTCTCCTTCGCTCCCTCACCAAGTGTCGGGAGATATTAGAGCTCGTAAAGTGAGCTAGCGGTGTGGATACAAGCCAGCTCATATAGGTGCGGGCTAAAGTAGCCCGCACCTTAGTGGGCTGGCAGAGCTTGCTAGCCCGTCTAAATATTTTTTTTAAAGAAAAAGCTATTATTATTAGTATGAGTTAGGTTTAGTTTAAAATGTTAAAATTAGACTTGGAGTCTTAAACTTGAGTAATAGGTTGTAATAAATAATATGATGATTAATTTATAGTTTAAGAAGATATTTTAAAAAAACTAACACATATTTTTTATAAATAATTAATTTAACTAGTTTTCTTATCTAAACTAATTAAATAGATCTTTTATGTGTATGTATATATAAGCATCACGTGTTTATTAATAGATGAAAAAAAATGGACGATGCTCTTTATATAACTACACACATATATAAAGTACTTAATTACATATGTAATGATATGAATGGGACAATATCCATGTGGAATTTGAGGACCAAAATCCTCCAACCATATTATATAATATATTGGGAATTTCATGAAAAAGTTTTTTTTTTTTTAAAAAAAGCGGAGTTGGGGTTGGTGGAGTGGGTAAAAACGATGTAGGTTGGAGTAGCCCACACCTTGGCAGGTTGGCAAAATGCCACCTGAGCCCGCCGTCTGCAAGCTCAACCCGTATTACTGGTCTGAGAGATATGTCCATATTTAGTGCCTAACAATGCCTCAAATATGATTGCTTTCAATAAAAAGATACGTATGCTTTAGCAGGGGGAATCGAATCCCATTAGGAAAGTTGTCCACATTTTGTATCCGATAGTGTCTCGAACAGGATTGTCTACCTATATGTAGCCCAAAAAAAAAAGTATTAGTTCAAGTGGTAGGGACTTGGACACCTTAAGCATCTAGTTTTAGGTTTGATTCTTGAAACGGTGTATATAGAATAAAATACTATTGGGAAGGGTCATCGTTATGACACCTAATAGTACTTGGGAGATTAGTCTCTCACAATTTGGATGGAGATACTTTGAGCAATGAAGAAAAAATGTGATAGCTTATGCTTTTGTTATGAGTATTGGATTCTAAATTATCTAAAATCAATATGAATAGCTCATATTAAAATGAATACTCCCTAGTCATCATTTTTCTCCCACCCTAGCCCAGATCACTCATTTCATGTCAAACAAATGTAATGATTTTTTGATAACAACTCTATTTCACCTGAAAAGTTTCACAACGATAGGCAATTCACTCAATATAATGACGCAACTAATGATATCCCACCTAACTCTTTAAACAGCATGTATGAATAATTAATATATATCTAATGTTATTCACCAATATATATATATATACCTTATGTATTTTTATTTTATAGGACAATATTTAGGTAAAAAATTTTATATTCATTATGTCAAATTCTCTAATCACATTTAGTCATATATCCTCTTTTAAAATATCATCATTAAGTTATAAACCCACATGAAAAAAATAAGACACATGGCCATGTGTGATTAAGAATTTGATATAGTGAACATAAAAAATTTGATGTAAGTATTTTCTTTTTATTTATAATGTGTATTTATTTTACATCTCCTATGTCAATATTTTAACTTTTTTTCAATTATTTTGATTGATTTGAATGACTGCATCCACAGTTTAAAATTTCCGGATACGTCGTTGTAACTTGCCAGCGTAATATGTGTGTATCTTTACTCTATTCTTAATACAAGGACCAATTAGTAAATTAAATTTGGCTTTAAATATAACATCTCAACTTATTTATCTCTTATATTTATGATTATTTTTTCAACATTCATGTTAGTTGCACATGTTAAGATGGTTTCCATATTAGTGGACAAGTTCCAATACAAGTAATTAAAAATGATATTTTAGATAAACCAAACTAACTAAATTTTTTTTTTTAATTTTCGCTACTGGAAAAATACCCTTTTATATTGTCTAATCTATGTCGTTATTGTGCCAACAGTGTAATAAATGAGGTGGTGGGGATTTTTGTAAATAACTATTCAATATTACATAGGTTATTATTCTCGTCTAGTGTCTTTATTACTTTCTACATCAAATGTTAACCTAACCAGTGTAAGGGTACTTAAATGACATCGATAATTGTAAATAACCAATGTTCTAATCTTTCCATTGGCCTATCTCTCTATTGGCGCAAGAACTGGTACAGATTAGTGTTGTAAAAAGGTATTTTTTTAGTAGTAAAAATTTTAAAATTGATTAAGTTAGTTTGGTTGATCTAAAATATCATTTTTAATTACTAGCTTGTATTGGAATTTGTCCACTCATATGGAAACCCTCTTAACATATGCAACTAACATAAATAATTGAAAAATAATTATAAATATAAGAGATAAAATAAGTTGAGATGTTATATTTAAAATTTTGATTTAATTTACTAATTGGTCCTTATATTAAGAACAGAGTAAATACACACATATTACACAGGCAAGTTTCAATGACATATCCAAAAATTTTAGACTGGGATGCAGTCATTCAAATCAATCAGAATAATTTATTTAAAAAAAAAGTTAAAATATTGATATAGGAGGTGTAAACCAGCCATGTCATGTCACTATCTATTTAAGTTCAGAAGCCAACTGTCCTTCTTGTTCTCCATCATATTTGTCTACTATCATCGACAACCCCATAATGGCAAAAGCGGCAGAAAGGCATCCCAACCCATCCTCCATCTTTCCCTCCTCCCCCTCCCCCACCACCCTTCGAGCTCCCCCGCATCCCCCTCCTCTCAACTAGCTACTTCAAAGAGTAACGACGATTGATCGCAACCTCCACTGCATAGTGTCTCATTGCTACGCCCTCAACAATAAGGTTAACTTCCTACTTGATGATAGGCACATCGAGTATGATGACATGGAAACCCCCCCCACTGCCTCCTTCTTATCATCCGATGAAAAAGCCTCCTCCTCCTCCAACTATTAGTTTCTTTTTATTGTAAAAATGTATTCTTTTTTTTAATAGTTTGTAAAGGCGATCTTCATGCTCCCCACCAAATATAAATATATAATATGAATTTTGTGATAATATTCTACTTTGTGTTGTTCCTTTTAACATTTTTCTATTCTCGATATTTAATAATGAACCCTAAAACTAGTAAAAATATTGTCTTTTTTTTTTTGCTTGTTTAAAGAAGGAGAAGGACAGGTAACTAGTTATTTCTTGGAGTCTTTATGCTGGGTGTTGTCAAATTCAATGTAGCATTTAACATTTACACCTATTATCTTGTGTTTGATGTCAATGAGTTTTCAATACCAGTTTCTATGTCAATCAGTTTTAATTTTTGTGCCCTAACTATGAATAAGGCCCTCCTACCTTCAATTCGCAATCTCATCAGAATATGAAGAGCGCGCTCTTAGAAAGAAAGATGGAGATGGCATGGAGTGCTCAAGTCATCTTCTGTCACTCACCATTATCGTCGTTATTCGTTGCCTCTACTATTCTATTCTCACTGCAAGTAATATCGTCGCTGTTTTATTTCTCCACTGTGCTATTTGCCTAAACCCTAATATGAGTTTTCTTTCTGTTTGAGATCAGTTTTGAATCTGCCCACCAAAGGTTGCAATAAAGTGTCTGAGGCTTAAGGCCTCATTACCATAGTTGGTCCATTAAACAGGATGAGGAACTCTACCAAGTATTTGTCATTCAAGCATGATCAGATCGAATTGCAATATCTTGAATGACCAAGTACTTGTTAGAGATCTAGTTTATCCTCACAAAAGGAACTAGCCTTCGTTTTCTTTCTCCCTAGTAAGCTATTTTCCTAAACCCTAATACTAATTAATTGTTAACTACTAGACTACTTGTGTTTTCATGGTTTCTTTTATTTGGCAAAAGAAATTCAGTCATTAGAAGAAAACTGCTATTGAAATCATAGTTTTCTACACTAATTTTCTAACCAATATAAAAAAGTACGGACTTTTAACACACCCATTTCTACAACGATTGATTTTTCAATGTCAAATGTCCATTCTAACCATTGTAAAAGATCTTATTTTTTTAAATTTTTCTCTCTTCCTCTTATTGGGGTGTTGGACCTAACTAAATAGTAAATAGCG
>NW_021636511.1:0-54900 GCF_004799145.2 Neltuma alba
TTCTTCATCTCAAGATCTCCTTCCCTTTCCTTTCTTCTTTTCCTCTCTCTCTTTATCCTTCTCTTTTCTTTGGATCTTCTATCATCAACTTCGCCTCTCACTCCTTCTCAAAGTATAACACAAACGACTGACAATGTCCTTCGGCTTCTTTTCTTTTGCAAACCAGATTTGAAAAATTCCTCTCTTCGTTGTCATCCCCCTGTCACTTTCTTCTTGTCTTGCCTAGCTATTCTTTCATCAGCAATAAAACCTCTTCCATCATTCTCTCTGTTGCTATGGAAAGAGAGGAGAGTCGGGGAGTTTGAGGGAGAGTTGCAGTCATTTGCGATGCTTGTGATGTTTTCTTGCAATGTGTGTTAAACAGTTCGAAGTCTTCAGTGACCATAAAAGTTTGAAGTACTTGGTGGATCAGAAAGAGTTAACAACCGGCAGCGTCGTTGGATGGAGTTCCTAAAGGACTATGACTTTGAGATTAAGTACCATCCTGGAAAAGCAAATGTGGTAGCGGATGCTCTGAGTAGAAAAGCAGTGCATGTGTTCTGTATAAGCTTAAAGGAACAATTCTTGCTCGAGGAGTTATTAGAGATCCCAATTGTACCATCGGAGCAGGCTACTTTATGTGCAATGCTCGGAGATTATGAATTCTATCAGGATTTACGAGCGGCTCAATGGGAAGATGATCAGTGGCAAAGATTCGGGTAGAATTGGAGGATGGCCCAGTACAAGACTATGAACTTGGAGATATGGGCATCCTGAAGTATAAGAATCGAATTTGTGTTCCCCAGGACGAGGAGATTAAAAGAACTATCCTAGAGGAGGCTCATCGAAGCCGTTACGCCATCCACCCCGGAGCAACCAAGATGTACCACGACCTAAAGCAGCAGTATTGGTGGCCCAACATGAAGAAGGAAGTGACTGACTTCGTACTCCGATGTTTGACTCGTCAAAAAGTTAAGATAGAGCATCAACGACCTGGAGGTTTGTTACAAGGGCTAGAAATTCCTCAGTAGAAGTGGGACAGCATCTCCATGGACTTCATTGTAGGTTTGCCGAGGACACCCGAAGGTATATGCTATTTGGGTGGTGGTGGACAGATTGACAAAATCTGCTCACTTTTTACCCTATAAGGTCAATCATACCTTGGAGAGAATGGCCAAGTTGTACATGGATGAAATCGTCAGGCTTCATGGTGTTCCGTCGAGTATAGTCTCGGACCGAGATCCGCGCTTTACTTCTAACTTCTGGAAAGCGGTGAATGCGGCTTTGGGTACTAAGTTGAAGTTCAGTACGGCATATCACCCACAGACCGATGGACAGACCGAGCGGACAATCCAGATGCTAGAGGATATGTTGAGGGCTTATGCCATTGAATTCAAGGGGAGTTGGATTGATCACCTACCCTTAGCTGAGTTTGCCTACAACAACAGCTACCATGCCAGTATCCAGATGGCCCTTATGAAGCACTCTACGGCCGGAAGTGTCGATCACCTCTTTGTTGGACGGAACTAAGTGAAAGAACGGTTTTAGGACCAGACTTGGTAGATGCCACTACAGAGAAGATTGAGGTCATCAAGCAGAAGTTGTTGACAGCTCAGAGCTGGCAAAAGAGTTATGCTGATAAGAGGAGGAGACCATTGGAGTTTTGTGAGGGTGACCATGTGTTTTTGAGGGTCACGCCTACTACTGGTATTGGGAGGTCCATTAAAGCGAGAGAAAGTTATCTCCTAGATTTCTTGAACCCTTTGAAATTCTGGAGAGAATTGGAGAAGTAGCCTATCGAGTTGCTTTGCTGTCGCGCCTATCCAACGTACATGATGTGTTTCATGTGTCCCAACTAAAGAAGTACCACCCTGATCCGTCTCACATCTTAGAGCCTGAGGAGGTGGAGCTGGATGACAATCTAACTTACCAGGCTGAACCGGAAAGAATCCTTGATGTGAAGGACAAGCAGTTGAGAAAAAGATCATTAGATTGGTGAAAGTCTACTGGAAGGGCATGAGTCCTGGTGATGCCACCTGGGAGACAGAGGAAAGGATGCGACGTGATTACCCTCGTTTTGTTTCTTAGTAAGTGTTTTGTGTTTATTTGTGTGGTGTTTTGTGTGATTGCTTGAATTTGGGGACAAAATTCCTTAGTTGGGGAGAATTGTAACATCCTAAGTCTTACCGGGTTCTTAATAACCTCTTTTGGTTGATTTTGAGGATAGATTAGCAATTTAATCTTGATCTTGGTGTTTGGGTTGGATTTGAGGTATGTTGGAGGAATAGGTGAACGTACCCCTCTCAGGGTATGTTCGCCGCGGCGAAGTAGGCGCACTGGGAGTTCAGAGGGGGAGTGTCTTCTCAGGAAGGTTTGGCTGCGGCGAAGTCTTGGGGACGACGCGGCGAAGTTGTTCAGGTGAGCGAGGCTTCCCTTTTGGGAAGGTTTCGCCGCGGCGAAGTTTTCTGGGCGAGCGAGAGTTTCCTCTTGGGAAGCTTTCGCCGTGGCGAAGTCGGGTTTTTAGGTGAGTAATCCCTCTCGGGATTAGTTCGCCGCGGCGAAAGGTCCCGATTCTATATAGTCGCGGGAGGGGTTCAGTGTGCAAAAATTAGAAAATCTGAAGGAGGAGAGAGGAGCTCTACTAGGGTTTCGAATTTCTGGCTTGGAGGGGGCATTTCTAAGGATCCATTACCTCAAGTAAGTGATTTTAACCTCTAATCTACTTTCTTTCTTGGGATTTTGATGATTTTTGGTGGAACCCTAGGATTTTCTAGGTTGTGATCAAACTGAGGTTTTTGACCGATTGTTTTGAGTTTAATTGATTGCTTTGGGTTAGTTTAAGTATTTATCGGGGTTGTAGTTTTCTTGGATTCAAAGGATCTTGAGTTTTTGAAGCTAGGGTTTTATGAAATGGGAGGTTTGTGATTGAGGTTGACAATGTAGAGGTTGATTCTGAGTTTTGTGATTTGGGTTATGTTAAGGAGGGTTAAAATTGGATGTTTAATCAGTTTAGATTTGTTGTTGGAATCTTAATTGCTCAAATGGGATGTTTGGGTGTAGAATTCCTATAGTGGGTCCTTGAGGTTATGAATTTTAATTGATGTTTGGAAAGGAATTAAGGTTTTAATGGATTGGTATGACCATGGAGTGTTGCCTTGATAGTTATACCCTTTGAGTTGGGTAGAGTTGTTGGGAGATAGGAATTTTGTGTCCCTAAGTTTTGTTTTGGCCACATTATTAGTTTGAAAGCTAATATATGATGGTTGTGTGTTTGTGTGCTTGTGTAGACCGATTGTGAGTCTGGTGGTGCACGGGGCCACATTGTTGGTTTGTTATTCCTTGCTCAGGCGCGAGAGGTAACCACTTTCCAATCCTTAGTACTTGCTTCTGTGGTATTGTGAGTAGATGTTTTATGCTCCAAGTAGTAGTAATTATGTTCCAACTATATGTTGTATATAAAAAGGGAAAACCGTCTTGTGGGGTTTCGATTGATGATGAATGAAATCTTGAAATTGTGAAGGATATGCCACTGAATGAAGTTACTTATGAGATGTTCAATTACTATTTGATTATGGTTTGAGCATGATGCATGATTTGGGAATGGGTGAGAGTTTTTGATAGTTACTACCATGTGGTAAGGCCTCCATTAATGCGTGATGGTTGGCTTAGTACGTCCCCCATAGTGAGGGATAGGCCTTTTGGGTCCCTACGTCCCCCAGAGTGAGGGATAGGCCTTTTATGGCTCCTTACGTCCCCCATAGTGAGGGATAGGCCGGGTTCGGCTCTTGAAAATCCCCCAAAGTGAGGGATATGGTTGATGGGAATTGCATCATTTCACTCGCATGAATTGTGTGGCTATCTTGTTATCATATTACTTGTGAACTACCCCCCACTTGACACCTTACGAGCACCTATTTAGTAGTACCTAGAATTGGAAAGGTTGGTTACTGGGACTTTGTCTCACCCCGTGGTTTACAATGTTTTCAGGTGAAGGTTCCGGGCGTGGGCCATTGGGAAGAGACGCAGACGCTTGAGCTTGGTTAGCTTTAGGCCTCTAGCACTTGTATATGTATGGCTAGTATATATTGCCACAATTAGGACTGCTTTTGAAAATATTTTGATTGCTCGGCTTTATGGTAAACCGGAGGAAGTGTATCTTCTCACTTGTAATTGGCCGGAGGCCTTTTCTATTGTTTGTAGAACTTCGATTTATGATGTTGGAAACTATTTATATGGGCTGATGTAGATGTATTTTGTTACCCGGGCCGGAGGCTCGGAGGCCCAGTGGATGTGAATGAATGATTTTAGTTGCATGCAACAGAGTATGGGTTGACCCGAGTTTGAAAGTCAATTTCTAAAAATATGAAATTTTCCTTCTACTATGGTAGCTCATTTTAACAGCTTTCCTTTTCTACCATAGTAGTGATTTTGTGATGAGTTATAATGTTATGGGGTAGGGTTTTTACAAGAGAGGAAGAAGAAAAGAGAGAATTATAAAGAAGAAGATGAGAGGAAGGAAAAGAGATGGGGTAAATGAATGAGGAGGTGATATAGTATTTATAGAGATCAGCGAGATGTTTTCTAGCGGTTTGTTACAAATCTGCAACGGTTTAATTCATTTTGTAGCTGCTTGACATTTCTAGCGGTTCTGTGACCGCTACAAATTGTAATTTTTTAATTTTTTTTAAAAAAAACTGAACTAATTTTACTTTGTACATATTTATTTATGAAAAGAAAATTATATGAATGATAAAAATTATTAAAACTGCTATTCTTGATCATCATCTCATCTGAAAGGAGACATTAAAAAATTATTGCTAGAATTATAATATATTTAGAAAAAATCAGTAATTTGTAGTTAACTATTTAAATAATTTAAGAAAAGACATATACATGATAATGGCCAAATTATCGTCTCCTTGAGGAAAGAAGTTTTCAAAGTTCGTGGGTTGGAAGGATTTGCTGTCATAAATAATGTAACCATCACCCATATCATAAAGATCTCATGGCTTGAGGGAACGACCATATTCCAATCTTATGTTTCTCGTCCTCAACATAGCAAACTTGGTATGCCTTAGAGGCAAGAATATATGGCTCATCTTCAGATTCCCTATATGAATGAGTCTAGAGAAATTAACAGAGGTGATACCCAAGTGGTCAGTAGTGAGTCCCTGTGAAGTTGTCGTATCTGCCCAGGAGCACTTGAACAGAGTTATGGTAAAAGTCGATAACTTAACTCGACGATGTCAATTAGCTTTCTATAGCAAGTGATGCCTCCAAAGCGCATATCGTCGTCACTGTTGCTAGCATAACATCTCGTCCCGAATGTCCCGTAAACTCCAGAGTCTTGTGTGAGCAATCCCTGATCACGTCCAACCGTACAGAACTTGAACCCGTTGACATTATACACGATAAACCTTCATGCATGGTCTAACGGACCGAGGTAAAGAGATTTGAACTCATCTGTGTATGAGCTGTTGTCATTACATATTCCACGTGTAAACCAACCGGAAAACTCTCTGTGGACCTTTTTATCAACGTTAGCGGAATGCGCACGCCCTCGTAATTGCCGCCTAAAGTAATTTCTAAACTCACTACAAAGAAGTGTAATTTGTTAGAAGAGTCAGTGAGAAACAAAATGGTGTGAAAGTTAGTGAGCTTATATAATACTAACTGCATGAAGGGTTCAACTTGGTTACAATTGATCAAAACATGTCTTTGTGCCTGGAGTTTCTCTGTGGGAGTGAGTCTGAAGAATTTATATCATCCAACTGGTTTCCTTGCAGGAGGAAATAAAGTTGACATGGAAGGACTAGGAGAAGAATCATCTATGCGATGCGAGCAGTTAAAAGATGTCTCCATGTCATCCAAGTACCTTGAACAGAAAGTTAGGACATCATCTCCGGAATAACCTTCTATTATTGACCCCTTAGGCCGCGTCTTATTTCTAACAAATGATTTTAATTTTCCATAATTGTGAGCAATTAAAATAACAATGTCAAATTTAAAGAGGTAGGGATAAAATATAATCTAGTACCTCTCTATAGGGTACATCTATTGATATTGGACTGGGTCAGCAACCTTTGCTTCTTGAACAAGGTGGACAGTCAAGTGAACCATGATAGTGAAGAATGATGGAGGAAATATCATCTCCAAGTGACAAAGTGTAAGAATTATTTATTTTGCAGCTGATCGAGCTCTTTGGTATCAAGGGCTTCGCATACAACTTCTTGAAAAATGAACACAATTCCACCAAAACCACTGATACATCAGAAGAAAGTGTGTTTCCCTCAGAATTTACAAAATTAATTAGAAAATTAAAATATATTAATTAAATTAAAACAATTTTTATATAAATCAAATAGTTGTCAAATTAAATTTATTAAATAAATACTTACTTACAAACTCTACTTCAAAACTGGTCTGACATCTTGGAGCAGGATGCTACTCATTATGGGGATTCTCATTCTCCTAACCTCCTCCTCCTCCTCACATCACCATGGGTTCATCCCTCAAGAAATGAGCCTCCTCAGTAGGCTGGATATCATCATGTTCATAAAGCTCAAGATATCCTCCTCGTTCAGACCGTAGTCATGAATGCTTGGGAATGGCCCACCAGCATCATCACCCCCAACACCATAATCTCCGCTAGGTCCTCCTTTATCAGGATCGACTGGCTCCTTTTCTGGTCGATGAGTCATCCTAACAATAACAAATAGCAATTGTAATGAAAAATATATTTACAACTAGCAATTATTAAAAATAAATAATTATATGAAATAATAAGTATGTCTATTAACTCTAAACAATAATCTCAAATAATGATAATTCAAAAACAAATATTTGTACATTTAAATTTACCACCGACTCATTAAAAAAATAATTATTTTTATTAACTCTAAATACACTAGTCTATTATAAATAAAAAATTTCTATTAACTCTAACTAAACTAGTCTATTAAACTCAATATAAAAATATAATAAAACAAATAAGATAAAAAATAAAAATGAAAATAATTTATAAATAATTTCTATTCTTACATGAAAATATAGAATACTATCTGGATCTGGATATACTTTGTGAAGAGAATCCGATAGAGCTTCGTTGCACAATTTGCCAAAATTGTGCAAATGAGGCGGAGTGGGGTATATATAGGCCGTGATTTTCTAGCGGTCTATGAAAACCGCTAGAAATTTATAGTGCTGCCCCTTCGCCTCCACTCTCATGCAGCCACGTGTCAGGCCTCCTTGGGAAAATGAAAAATTCTAGCAGTTTGAATGAAAACCGCAAGAAAATTCATTTAAATTACTAGCGGTTATGTAACTGTTAGAAAATGCAATGACGATTTGCATTTTCTAGTGGTTCCAGCAACAAAACCACTAGAAATTAAACACTGGAAATATAGCGCCAACTTCGCGCCAAATGGTGGCAACAGTTGTAGCTGTCACTTTCTAGCGGTTAGTTCAAAACCGCTAGAAATGTGTGGGTTTCACTCACTTTCTATCAAAGCGTTTCAAATTTCTTGTGTTTGTGTTATAACTGTTAAAAATGTCTACTTTTGTAACGGTTTTTTTTAACCGCTAGAAATCGACCACTGGTAATTTACTATTTTTTGTAGTGACTTGTCATTCGCTTTACGAAACTTGTCATGAACTGCGTATCAAACTTGTCAATTTGTTATTTTTAACAACTTACCAAACTTGTTATTTTCAATTGTGAACACAAGCTGAAAATCAAAATAGAAATGAAGAATAAAATTCATATTTGTTAGGCATTGTCTCAGCCCCAAGCAATCATCGCACACATTATAAGCAAACATCACAAGCAACGCAAATGACTGCAAGTCTCCCTCAAACTCTCCGACTCTCCTCTCCTTCCACAGCAACAGAGAGAATGATGGAAGAGATTTCGTTGCCAATGAAAGAACGGCTAGGCAAGACAAGAAGAAAGTGACAGGGGATGATAACAAAGAGAGAAATTTTTCAAATCTAATTTGCAAAAGAAAAGAACCCGAAGGACATTGTGAGTTCCATTATCAGTCACTGGGTGTTATACTTCGGGAAGGAGTGAGAGGTGACATTGATGATGAAATATCCAGGGGAAAGAGAAGGACAAAGAGAGAGAGGAAAAGAAGAAGGAAATGAAAGGATATCTGGAGAGGAAAGAAAGAGAAAAAAAAGGATATTTTAGACATTTCACCATCATTTCATATTTGCAATATAGGATCGGGTCTCCTGAAGTCATTTTCATATTGAGGAACCCATTTAGCAATTTTATATATTAGAAGGTCTTTATTTGCTATTTTTCCTAAAAATTTCACCTAAATTTATTTCTTATTACAAATTATGAATATTATTTCAATTGTTTACCTGGAGATCCTACTGAGGCGTTTGTGCGCAGATCCAGTATCATCGGCCACCAATTGTGACATCATCCCACATCTCTCTGAATCACAAGGCCTATTTATTTTTTTAATGCAAAATTTAATTAATCACTAATCATGTTATTTACGAATTATAAATAATGCCACTCATAAAATGCACAGAAGATAATCAAATTTCATGAAGTTTGGAATTGTGGATTCTATTACTACTTAATTACTGATTACATGGCATGCTTAAAAGGGAGAGGATCGCCAATTCACCATCAACTCTACTGAAGTGAAAATAAAATTACTAGAATTAATATTATTAGCCTATCCTTAAATAAACTTGATTTAATATATTAGTGTTCTCCCTGCGCTCGGTTGAAAAATAAAATTAAAATGCGTGTTTAAGGAAGCCAATCAATTAGCTAATTGGCTTGCTAAAAAAGCTCTCAGATATTTTGTTCCTCTTAAGAGTATTGTATGCTTCTATTGTAGTCCTTTATTTTTATTTTTTTCCCGAAAACAAAGGCACAAAAAGAAGAAACATAGAAGGGAGGGGATTATAATTATCACAGCAAAGACAATGGGAATTAACCAGTTTAATTAATGCCACTGAATCGTTGTAATACAATAGAGACTTTAAGTTGCGGGGATATAGAGGTAAAAAGTACCCTTATCATTTGTTTTTTTGTAATAAAATTATTATTATTATTATTATTATTATTATTATATTATTATTGTTATTATTATTACTCCCTCCTATCCTTAATATAGAAGTTAGATAATTAATTTATAGAAGTTTTAAAAAATTAATTAAGTTAGTTAGATATAAAAAACCATGTATTGGTTTTCTTAACATACTCTTTTTAATCATTTACTACATTAGAATTACCCATTAATAAAAACCTCCTTACTATTTGAAATCATTAACAATATTTTTAACAAAATTATAAATTTGGGAAACAAAGAGAATTGATATTTTATATTTAAAAGCATAATAAACTCCTTACCAACTCTTATATTTACAATCAAAGGTTTTTTTTTTGGGTAAAAAAAATTGTATCTTGATGATGATAAAACACTATGCTTATATGAATAAAAGCGCATTTTCTTGCATTACTCTATAGTCTAATATCTTACTTAGCCAATAATCTTATAGTCTAGTGACCATATAAGCTCCCTTCTAAATGAGAGATCTTATGTTCAATCTTACTCATAAACTCGAGTTGGTTGTGACTGACTCTTTAGTTCAGAAAAAAAAAAAAAATGTAGGTCTTAACAAAGTAGTGTGACTTCAACAAGGGAATTTATCTATCTTGCTGGGAAAACATCTCACGCCTGAACTTCTTTTGTGTATATTTGAAGTGACATTACCTTCCCATGTAACATTAAAAGCTACGTACTCCATCCGGTTCAAAATATAAGCTAAATTTTGTTAGAGGAATTTGATTTTTTTTTATAACATAACATTCACTTTTATTTAAACATTTAATTTTTTTTAATTTTACACCCCATATATTTTTTTCCTTTTTGATTCATTTATTACATCTTTTACTTATTCTTTTTATTAATAAAGACATTTTTGAAGGAGAAAAAATATGTCTTACATATTTATTAATTTTAACTAATTTGATGATAAATATAAATAGATAAAGTTTATCTTAGATCTTAAACCGGAGAGGTATAGATGTATTTCGCTTGCATTTGTTATGTACTGCAAGGCAGCATTACTTCATTGTGAATTTATTTTGAGCATCATTGCAACACTAATTGCCACATAGTGGCGCTTGTGATCGCACAGTGAATCATTGTACAATTGGCTGACACTATCTCATAGAATTGAAACAGGTGACCATCCCAAGAATTTGACTGACTTAAATAACTACTTTCGGAGCTGTATATGTACATTTGGGCAGGCAAATCTGGACACAAAAATCAACATGATCTCATTTAACCATATCTCTTATCTGTTTGTTATAATTAATTACATGTCAACGTCCAACCACGTGGGGCTGCCATTTCTTCCAACAAAGCAGCCCCACAAATTTTAAAAAACAAAAGCATAAAAATCCCTAAAGGCTAAAAATGCATGCGTATGACAAATGACAATGCGGATCCTTCCGTACAAACATATCAACATACTTTGAAAATGTTACCCTTGATTTCATTTCTCAGGGGCACAGCATCCCAATTTTTTAATATTACAATTTTATCCATAATTTTTTTTATACATCCAAAAGTCATGAGTAAAATTGCGCCAAAATAAGATCATAAATAAAATTAAACCGAAAATATATATATAAAATTACACTACTAAAAAAATCAGTATACTAAATACACCTGATAAATAAAATCATGAATAAAATTTTAATTTTATGCACATTAAATTAAATCTCTTTGGCCCAACGCTTTCAGACAATGTTCTGTCAAATATGAGATTCATAATCTTACTATTTAAGGACCATCCAATCATATGCATGCACGTAAGCCCTCACATTTAAACTACATGATGTGCCTGCCATCTCAATCTCTGATAACTTCCATTGTTTTAGGGCTCAAGTTCCTGTGGATACACCCGGATTCCAAGTAGTGATAACTATGTTAGTTATATTATATCCTATTGTTTGGTCATAGGAAAATAAGTCACATTCTATAAAATTTTCTTGGCACTTCATTTAAGATGATATAGAAAATATGTGAACCATTGATTCTTTTTTCTTTTCCAACTATGCCTTTCGTACAATTACGATTGAGAGGCATTACTGAGATATTAGGAGAGACAATCATTAGAGGGATAGGAATTAATGAAATGAACGAATTTTAACAAGAGAGTAATTTTTAAAAACTCACAAAATTCATTAAAAAAAATCCAAGACCACAGATACTTCTAACAAGTTTTCTTAATTTGTGGTTATAAATTGGTCTAGAGGGAGTGTAATGAAACAAATATGGAAGACGGCACACAACTAAATCACCCATGTCAAAAATATTAACTAAACCCTCAACGTCGTTAGATATGGTGGGATTTGACAAAATGCCGGAATTGAAGTATCAGCTTAGCTTGGTTTTAAATTTGCATATACAAGAATTATACTTAAAACATGAACAAAGGCATCTAAGGATATGTTTGAAATTACTTTGAAATGGAGTTAACACTTGGCCAAAATCCACTTTCTGGCTCCCGTGATTCCAATCAAGCAGCAACATTTCTTTACCTTTTAAACTGGCCATTCTTAAAGGCTTTTCAAGCAGTTCACACATGAAGGATGAATTGTATAGAAGCAAGATAGTAAAAGAAAGCATGATTACACCCTCAATGGCCTTGATAGTATTCTTTTATTCAGACATTCAGAGTGACCCAAGACGGACTAGTAATTAAGTCATCAACTACAAGCAGTCAAAGAATGCACCACTCAGTCTCCTTACTAAAATTATACTCCATTAATTTCATTTACCTAAAACTTACCTGCTTCACAACTTTAATTACTAGGAAGAATGGGTTACGTTAGAGAGCAATTCTACTGTGTTAGTTTCGTAAGCTATTGACTTAGTTTATCTCATGTATTATAAATATATATAGGAGGTAGGTATAGTCATTCTATTTTCAGTAACATATATAAGAGTAAATTTATAAAGCTTCTACAGCAATTTCACCATGACAATCCTAGGAATAAATAGTTCTAGGTTTAATGGAAGAGTAACTTAAGAGTACTTGCGTCTACTTCAATTTCACTTTCAAGTAAGATAGATGCTCCCCTTTGGAGTCCTCATTCAACAACCATATCTGATTTACAAATTACAAAACACAATCTCACATTTGTATGAGAACTCTTGACAAGATAAACCTGGATGTCTAACCTGATTTAAGCCATTTCAACAACAAACAAGAAAATTATAATGGGAGAATCTAAGTTTTTTCTGTTGTTTAATACAATTAACTAATGATATGTTATCTTTCAGCTATTTTCACAAGTGGTCATGTATTGAAACAAAGATTTATCTTTGACAACAATGCAATCATAAATAATTGGAATCTTCGGATGTAATAATGAAAGGAAGATGGGCCAATTTGCATAAACAAGAAGCACTTGCAATGAATCTGTCTGCAGCACAATTATAAATCATAGCCAAATAATCCTCTTTGAAATAAGGATTAGAAATACCATATTGCAAGGTATAATTATTAAACCAATAATTTTGTAAAATCAAATCTAAAATATTTAAGTTGATTACTAAGTAATGATGGAATTCTTAGTCTCAGGCTTTCGGCCAAAACCAGAATGTTATGAGAATCTATAAACGTGGTTTTCACCATATTGATAGACAACCCACAACACAGGGAACCTGTTCAACTGAACCACCATATGGCATTGGCTCTGAACCAGGATATTCAGTCTCAACAACACAACACAAACAGTGAATTATAAACAATGCTAGTTAAAAGTCTACAAGTGTCTAGAAAGATTTGGATCAACAGCTGAATAATGCTACTTTACACTGAAAAGAAAAATAAATAAATAAACCTAAAGCTTGTATAGGTTCCCAGTTATTTCTCTTACCTAGATGCCCAATATTTCAGTAGACCACAAGTACTAAAATACAAATGTATTGAAGCAGGTACATTATGAAAAGACAAACATTGGACAAGAAATACAAATCATCAGGTTCAAATAAATTACTAATGCCGGAACAAGAGGTGAAATAAAACCAACAATTTAAGATGCAGCAACTGCAAATCATTAAAACTATTCTAGAACTTATTCCTGCATATGACTTAGATAATTATGCTACATTCACGGAAAGAAAGATGATGGTGATGACTTCCATCTTCCCAAGGGGCCAAGACGATCTCTATACCCCTGCCAAACGAATAAATGCAACCGAATAAGAGTATCCTTCAATTAATTGCTCTTTCTATTGCAAATTAGTTGCTATGTTTAAGAAACTGATTTTCATTGTTCTATAAGGAAGCCACTCTATCCACCGTAAAATGATCCATATAGGAAAAGTTAATAAATCTATTAACAGAAAACTAAGCAGTGGGCTTGAAAGTGTAAGGTTGTGGTAGCGTCAACGGACCTCTCCTCGACCCTTTATCATCCAGCAGCCTCTGAACCCTCTTGTTCTGACAGTACTGCCTATCGAAGTGTTTCACCTATCAAAAAGATTAACATTCAAAATTAGCAAAAGATCATACTCTCAAGACATGAAATATCAAACAAATTAGAGACCCATCCTACTACCCAAGAAGTACGGCATTGTTTGACAAACTCAGCTCTGGATTCTTTACATTCCACAGGGTATAACAAACCAACCGAAGCAATTTCTGTGGGCTTCTTGTCGGATTCTTTTTCCAGACACGCGTAGAAAGCATCGCGAGCCTTGAAGAATTCATCAAATCACGAATGAGTCACCACAGTTCCATTGAAAAACACATGAAGATATACAATAAGGATGTATATTATAAGTATAAATTTGTGAGAATTTGGAAGAGACCTTGTAACAAGCTTCCCTAGCTTTTGTGAGGACGTCGGTGTGGATGTTGTCAGGGTTTCCTGCTGCGTAAGCTTCTACGGCCATGGCGGAACGAGAATTGACTCCGGCAAAAGGTAATGACGGCGGGGGAACATATATGAGAATAGCTTATTGGGCTAAACACATAGGCTCATCTATTTCGGCCCAATAACCGGTAGTATTGGGCTCTTCTATTGGACCACGATTCACTTTCAGTCCTGTGGTTGATTTATAATAGGCTCCAGAAATGTCTTGTGGCTTGTGAACATATATACGGGGTCTGCTTGCTGGGCTAACCACTTGAGCCCATATAGCTTCAACCCAAAAGCACGTAGTCCCGGACTCTTCCATTGGGCCAGAATTTCTTCTTTGCAGCATATTATCCACAAACTCTAGAAACCTCCTCTCCTTCGCTCCCTCACCAAGTGTCGGGAGATATTAGAGCTCGTAAAGTGAGCTAGCGGTGTGGATACAAGCCAGCTCATATAGGTGCGGGCTAAAGTAGCCCGCACCTTAGTGGGCTGGCAGAGCTTGCTAGCCCGTCTAAATATTTTTTTAAAGAAAAAGCTATTATTATTAGTATGAGTTAGGTTTAGTTTAAAATGTTAAAATTAGACTTGGAGTCTTAAACTTGAGTAATAGGTTGTAATAAAATAATATGATGATTAATTTATAGTTTAAGAAGATATTTTAAAAAAACTAACACATATTTTTTATAAATAATTAATTTAACTAGTTTTCTTATCTAAACTAATTAAATAGATCTTTTATGTGTATGTATATATAAGCATCACGTGTTTATTAATAGATGAAAAAAAATGGACGATGCTCTTTATATAACTACACACATATATAAAGTACTTAATTACATATGTAATGATATGAATGGGACAATATCCATGTGGAATTTGAGGACCAAAATCCTCCAACCATATTATATAATATATTGGGAATTTCATGAAAAAGTTTTTTTTTTTTTTTAAAAAAAGCGGAGTTGGGGTTGGTGGAGTGGGTAAAAAACGATGTAGGTTGGAGTAGCCCACACCTTGGTAGGTTGGCAAAATGCCAACCTGAGCCCGCCGTCCGCAAGCTCAACCCGTATTACTGGCTCTGAGAGATATGTCCATATTTAGTGCCTAACAATGCCTCAAATATGATTGCTTTCAATAAAAAGATACGTATGCTTTAGCAGGGGGAATCGAATCCCCATTAGGAAAGTTGTCCACATTTTGTATCCGATAGTGTCTCGAACAGGATTGTCTACCTATATGTAGCCCAAAAAAAAAAAGTATTAGTTCAAGTGGTAGGGACTTGGACACCTTAAGCATCTAGTTTTAGGTTTGATTCTTGAAACGGTGTATATAGAATAAAAATACTATTGGGAAGGGTCATCGTTATGACACCTAATAGTACTTGGGAGATTAGTCTCTCACAATTTGGATGGAGATACTTTGAGCAATGAAGAAAAAATGTGATAGCTTATGCTTTTGTTATGAGTATTTGGATTCTAAATTATCTAAAATCAATATGAATAGCTCATATTAAAATGAATACTCCCTAGTCATCATTTTTCTCCCACCCTAGCCCAGATCACTCATTTCATGTCAAACAAATGTAATGATTTTTTGATAACAACTCTATTTCACCTGAAAAGTTTCACAACGATAGGCAATTCACTCAATATAATGACGCAACTAATGATATCCCACCTAACTCTTTAAACAGCATGTATGAATAATTAATATATATCTAATGTTATTCACCAATATATATATATACCTTATGTATTTTTATTTTATAGGACAATATTTAGGTAAAAAATTTTATATTCATTATGTCAAATTCTCTAATCACATTTAGTCATATATCCTCTTTTTAAAATATCATCATTAAGTTATAAACCCACATGAAAAAAATAAGACAAATGGCCATGTGTGATTAAGAATTTGATATAGTGAACATAAAAAATTTGATGTAAGTATTTTCTTATTTTATAATGTGTATTTATTTTACATCTCCTATGTCAATATTTTAACTTTTTTTCAATTATTTTGATTGATTTGAATGACTGCATCCACAGTTTAAAATTTCCGGATACGTCGTTGTAACTTGCCAGCGTAATATGTGTGTATCTTTACTCTATTCTTAATACAAGGACCAATTAGTAAATTAAATTTGGCTTTAAATATAACATCTCAACTTATTTTATCTCTTATATTTATGATTATTTTTTCAAACTATTCATGTTAGTTGCACATGTTAAGATGGTTTCCATATTAGTGGACAAGTTCCAATACAAGTAATTAAAAATGATATTTTAGATAAACCAAACTAACTAAATTTTTTTTTTTTAATTTTCGCTACTAGAAAAATACCCTTTTATATTGTCTAATCTATGTCGTTATTGTGCCAACAGTGTAATAAATGAGGTGGTGGGATTTTTGTAAATAACTATTCAATATTTACATAGGTTATTATCTCGTCTAGTGTCTTTATTACTTTCTACATCAAATGTTAACCTAACCAGTGTAAGGGTACTTAAATGACATCGATAATTGTAAATAACCAATGTTACTAATCTTTCCATTGGCCTATCTCTCTATTGGCGCAAGAACTGGTACAGATTAGGTGTTGTAAAAAGGTATTTTTTTAGTAGTAAAAATTTTAAAAATTGATTAAGTTAGTTTGGTTGATCTAAAATATCATTTTTAATTACTAGCTTGTATTGGAATTTGTCCACTCATATGGAAACCCTCTTAACATATGCAACTAACATAAATAATTTGAAAAAATAATTATAAATATAAGAGATAAAATAAGTTGAGATGTTATATTTAAAATTGAATTTAATTTACTAATTGGTCCTTATATTAAGAACAGAGTAAATACACACATATTACACAGGCAAGTTTCAATGACATATCCAAAAATTTTAGACTGGGATGCAGTCATTCAAATCAATCAGAATAATTTTAAAAAAAAAGTTAAAATATTGATATAGGAGGTGTAAACCAGCCATGTCATGTCACTATCTATTTAAGTTCAGAAGCCAACTGTCCTTCTTGTTCTCCATCATATTTGTCTACTATCATCGACAACCCCATAATGGCAAAAGCGGCAGAAAGGCATCCCAACCCATCCTCCATCTTTCCCTCCTCCCCCTCCCCACCACCCTTCGAGCTCCCCCGCATCCCCCTCCTCTCAACTAGCTACTTCAAAGAGTAACGACGATTGATCGCAACCTCCACTGCATAGTGTCTCATTGCTACGCCCTCAACAATAAGGTTAACTTCCTACTTGATGATAGGCACATCGAGTATGATGACATGGAAAACCCCTCCACTGCCTCCTTCTTATCATCCGATGAAAAAGCCTCCTCCTCCTCCAACTATTAGTTTCTTTTTATTGTAAAAATGTATTCTTTTTTTTAATAGTTTGTAAAGGCGATCTTCATGCTCCCCACCAAATATAAATATATATATGATATTTTGTGATAATATTCTACTTTGTGTTGTTCCTTTTAACATTTTTCTATTCTCGATATTTAATAATGAACCCTAAAACTAGTAAAAATATTGTCTTTTTTTTTTTTGCTTGTTTAAAGAAGGAGAAGGACAGGTAACTAGTTATTTTCTTGGAGTCTTTATGCTGGGTGTTGTCAAATTCAATGTAGCATTTAACATTTACACCTATTATCTTGTGTTTGATGTCAATGAGTTTTCAATACCAGTTTCTATGTCAATCAGTTTTAATTTTTGCCCTAACTATGAATAAGGCCCTCCTACCTTCAATTCGCAATCTCATCAGAATATGAAGAGGCGCGCTCTTAGAAAGAAAGATGGAGATGGCATGGAGTGCTCAAGTCATCTTCTGTCACTCACCATTATCGTCGTTATTCGTTGCCTCTACTATTCTATTCTCACTGCAAGTAATATCGTCGCTGTTTTATTTCTCCACTGTGCTATTTGCCTAAACCCTAATATGAGTTTCTTTCTGTTTGAGATCAGTTTTGAATCTGCCCACCAAAGGTTGCAATAAAGTGTCTGAGGCTTAAGGCCTCATTACCATAGTTGGTCCATTAAACAGGATGAGGAACTCTACCAAGTATTTGTCATTCAAGCATGATCAGATCCGAATTGCAATATCTTGAATGACCAAGTACTTGTTAGAGATCTAGTTTATCCTCACAAAAGGAACTAGCCTTCGTTTTCTTTCTCCCTAGTAAGCTATTTTCCTAAACCCTAATACTAATTAATTGTTAACTACTAGACTACTTTGTGTTTTCATGGTTTCTTTTATTTGGCAAAAGAAATTCAGTCATTAGAAGAAAACTGCTATTGAAATCATAGTTTTCTACACTAATTTTCTAACCAATATAAAAAAGTACGGACTTTTAACACCACCCATTTCTACAACGATTGATTTTTCAATGTCAAATGTCCATTCTAACCATTGTAAAAGATCTTATTTTTTTAAATTTTTTCTCTCTTCCTCTTATTGGGGTGTTTGACCTAACTAAATAGTAAATAGCGGTGGCATCATGAAGGAGAAGACCAAAAAAGAAGAAGAATGGTTGCTATATATAGAATAGCATCCATACAAGGAGTCGGAATATGATTCCAACTTGGTCCATTATTCAGGTCAAAATAACAAAAGTTGGTCCATTATTATTTATGCGGGCATTGTCAAATATTGGCGCTTTCTGATTATGCATGTGATATGCTTAATTATAGGGATAGCTTTGACCCACTATCGAAATTCAACCCATTTAAGATTTATTTGGGTAAAAAGGAGAGGAAGAAAGATTATAATGAGTTCAATTTAAATAAAATGTATAAGTGGAGTTATAATTTTTTTATTGAGATTTTTTCATGTTACATCTACTCTTAGTTAAGAATTTATAATCCCACCTCTCCGTTTTTTTCACAATGCTTACGTGTAATGGGCCATTTTCTACGTGCGTATCTCTAGATTTAGTTCTTACCCATTTCAAATTATTTTTTTAATTTTTTTGTTTAAACAATAAAATATATGAATTTCATTTCATTTGTATGTGTTTGGATTAACTTTTGAAAAATATATTTTAAAGAAAAGTGATTAATAAGTGATTTTGAAGTATAAACTTTGTGAAATAATAATATACATATAAAATATGTTTGGATATTTGTTGTCATAATTGATCACCTTTTTTATATGTAAATTACCAAAAATAAGTCATAACTCATTTTTTTTGGTTGAAAAAAGAGGATTTACAATTGAATGTAGGTTAATATTGTTAGCATATTGTTCTCTAACACTGTCGTTATTTTATTTTATTTTTTTCAAAAACTTACCACCCTAACTTCATAAAAAATCATGGTTTTGGCGTATGAAACCACGGTTCTAACATAATAATCAATGTTTAGATTTTAAGAGGTGTTTGGGGAAATCCTCGTCAAAACCTATTTGAAAAAACAAAGTATATGCAAGACGAACCAATAATCTCTAAAACCCAACTTACCATTTTAAAAAGAAAATCTCATTGAGATAGGTTTTCCCATTAGATCCACTGATAACGCACACTTGAATCTTGATGATAGTTTAAAAGAAAATGCAAATAAATGAGTAAGTGGAAGGAACCGTGATGTCTCATGCCCCCAATTACAAGCCAATTCTTCAAATGAAAAGCTGGCTAAGTGCAGCTCTCGAGGACATTGTGATAGTTGGCGGGTGATTAATTAATCGAAGGCATAATTATTACTAAGCCCACCAAATTATTGTACTTTATGGTTCAGCGCTGACTTTTTTAGGTCAAAGAATTAAAACCATTAGTACGTTTTATGGGGACATAAATCATCAACATCATAATTATCATAACTATTGAAAGGTGAGGTACTAACATTTAGCACCCAATAAAATTTTAAATTACTAAACACGATTGCTTTCGATTAAAAAAAATACATATGCTTAGAAAAAAAACCTATCATTATTATCCATATATTTCCTCCATTCCTGTTATACTATTCAAATAATCAAATTATCTAAATAGGAATGTCCATTAAAATTAGTTAAACACATTAAATGTGCAAAAAAATGCATTTTATTTTCTAAAATATCATTATTTATGGCAAAAGAAAGTGAATGAGAGACAACAACAAAAAAAGAGTAGAAAAATGAGGTGCTCAAGAAATAATTAATGAAATAATCAAACTATTGAACAAGGCAAAAAACTTACAGAAAAACTCTTCAAGTATATATATATATATATAAAAGTCCTAAATTTGGGATTTGAATTTCAATAATTCCAAATCAGCTCTCTTACCTAATTTAAAATTTTGAAATGTTGCGAAAAAGATATCATTGCCCCTCACTATCACTAGCAGTCAGTTGCCAGAGTTCTTATTTTAACAACCTAGCTAGCGAGAGATGACTCTACTAGTGATTGGTAGCTAGAGCTCTGATGGCAATGACTCTTCGTCAATGAGACACTTGTTAAAATTTTCAAAACAAGAATAATAAATAGTAAAACCAAAATTATAAATAGCATAGTAAGTAATGCAAATACTCGATGAAAAGCCAAAACAAAACAGAAAAAGTCAAAATTTCAAAAGAGCAAAAGTAAGAGAGAGAGAGAGATTTTAAACCTCATTAATTTATTCTTAAAATTCAGTAATTTTTAATTTTATTCTTATTTAATATATATATTTTCTAATAGATGGCAAATATGCACACATTTTCTAATAAAATGATAAATTTAATAACCTACCAGGCGAGAACTTATGTAATGATAAAGAATGTAATGTAATGGACTGATGTTACAGAATATATGTTTGGTTTCGGGAATGATAGAATGCATTTTATTTTTTATATTTAATGAGATACAAATAAATAGGAAAAGACCAAACAGCCCTTGAAAAAATTTAGAGTCCCCTTCCGCATCCTTCCCTCGTGTATCAAACCATCATCTTCTTGAAGGCAAAAAAATCAAACCATCATCTTCTTATCTCCTTCCTTCAACCCAAGCGCATCAGAGGCTAGATCAAGTCGAGATCCACTATGGAGGAGATCTTTCCTTTAGAAATCTTGAACCATCATCGTCTTCCTTCTCTTTAATTTTTTTATCCTTCGTTCTTTCTGATACAAAATCAATATTAGACCTTGGAAGAAAGGCGACAAAGCTTATGGCTATTGCATCAACTATGGAGGATGAAGCTTGTAGGTCCATCATGGATAATGGTGACTTGGGAAGAATGATGCAGATTTGACGACACCCACTGTGAAGCAGATCTTTTTGACCTGAGGTTCACCAATCTTGCAATCCACTATGGCTAATAATGTTGCCAGACAAGATGCGGTGATTGGTGAATGCAGGTGGAGGATTAACTAATGTATATGGAGTGACATTAGAAACCTGCTTCTTCTCTCTCTTTCATCAACTATAGAGGATGAAGCTTGTAGGTCCATCATGGATAATGGTGACTTGGGAAGAATGATGCAGATTTGACGACACCCACTGTGAAGCAGATCTTTTTGACCTGAGGTTCACCAATCTTGCAATCCACTATGGCTAATAATGTTGCCAGACAAGATGCGGTGATTGGTGAATGCAGGCGGAGGATTAACTAATGTATGTGGAGTGATATTAGAAACCTGGTTCTTCTCTCTCTTTCATCAACTATGGAGGATGAAGCTTGTAGGTCCATCATGGATCTTGGGAGGAAGGATGCAGATTTGACGACACCCACTGTGAAGGAGATCTTTTTGACCTGAGGTTCACCAATCTTGCAATCCACTATGGCTAATAATGTTGCTAGACAAGATGGTGATTGGTGAATGCAGGTGGAGGAGTGATATTAGAAACCTGCTTTTTCTCTCTCTTTTTTTTTACAAAAATGTATGTAAGTTTCTCATAGAATTCGGATATAAAAAAGATTACCATATATATCATAAAATTTCTCCACCAATTCTTTCTAATTGAGCCTCTTGATATGTCATTATACCTCGAGAGGTGGCCGAAGAGGTTCCCTAGCAGAGGTGTATTGACGGTAGAGATTGGATAGTTATGTCTCAGGTGCAAGAAGACTATAGAGGGACAAGGGCAAAAAATGTCTTTTTCTATATTCCCACATGTTGTAATCCCCACTCATATGTCCTAGTAGTATAATCACAATACATCCACTTAAGGTAATGGGCATTACAAGATGTAATTCTTTTTACATTACATAAGCCTAACCAAACATTTGAATAAGCCTGTTGTACTAGGATTACATATAATCGTCTTTTATGTAATTGAACCAAACTGGCCATTAGTAATCGTCATTTTGATGAGCACGCTAAGCTTATCAGATCTAGACCTTCTATATGTGATTTGAGGGTCTGGATTTAAAATTTTTAATTAACTATGTTTAAATAGAAAAAATTATATTTTGAAAAAAATGATAATTAAGAGATTATCTCTAATTTAGATTCTACACATATTAAAATAATTATTTTAAACAAATAAAAATAAAAAAGATTTCACATTCAGACCATCTAAATGAAATATGAATGATCAAAATCTGATGAGTAATGCCAAAATTGGCTCCCATGATCAAACATTTGGAGCAAATCCATTGGGTTCCGGCTCTGTCGAGATGCTCTCTCCACTCGCAAACCACTGCACAGTTCGCTCCACAATCGGCAACCAAATCCTCCTCACTTTCTCTTCCCTCTCATTATCCTCCACGTTGACGCTTTCTGCAAACCTCGCCACCTTGGCAATCTCCGACATGGATCTCTTCTCCCCCGGAGCAGTCAGCAATGTAAACGAGTTGTCTTCCTCAGAGAATGTCGTGCTCAGGATCTCAGAATTCAACGACAGCAAGTCCGACGAATTAAGATCACTCCATCTGCTCCTAGTAGCTACATCAGATATAACTATTTTATGATTAAGTCTATGCACAGGTTTCCAATCATTAAATACAGAAGAACCCATGTTTGATTGCTCCCTCTGAACAAAGATTTCAAGGTCGGGAACTTCTGTTATGTCGGAAGGAACTCGAAGGAACCTGGAACTGATGGAGGAATTGAATGTCTTGATATCCTTAAGATCAACCTTGTCTCTGCAAAGAGGACAAGTCGAGTGACATTCGAGCCACCTATCGATGCAATTCATGTGGAAAGCATGCTTACACTTCGGCAGCAACCTGAGAACCTCAACATCATCGAATTTTGACAGACAAACTGCACATTCTAAGCCTTCTTTTGACCCTTTGAGTGAAGAGAACTTGAAAAATGGCAGTGCTTGGATCACTTGTTTGTCTATCCCGGCATATCTTGACCCAGATGAAGATCGACGACTTATTCCTGGATTATTGTTCATATCTAGGTTTAGATCATCAGACTCAGTAAAGGAGCGGATTTTACAGAACTTTACGTAAGCCAGAACGAGAAATGATATGCCCAACATAGCAGTAAGGATTGCTATTATAATTCTTTTACTTGTGGGATGGATGTTTTGAGGCATATCTTGCAGCAGGCTGCTTTCTGGTGTTCCTTGGGATTGCACAGCCAACAACAACGAGAGAATCATAATGAACACCACCAAGCACTTGCTCTTCTTTGGCATATCTAGCCTACGAGATCACTGATTTTTAAGGTTTTTTTTTTTGCCCTCAGACAATTCCAAAAGGTCATTTTGTTTATTTTAATATTTCTTCTCACTGTAACAATCCCCACGAGGAGATGTTACTATGTGTTTGTTGGTTTATGATGACATGTCTTTGTCTTGGAAAATTAACCAAGTTTATCTTGATGAAGGGGGCCCTTCATTCATAGTATAGGTTTAATACCCTTTGAGAAGATCAAGAGAATGACATTAATTAATACTAAATGATGCCTACCTACAAGAAACAAAGCAATTGATCATGATAAAGTAATTAATATGCTAAATCAATGGTTATTAAGCAAGCAAAGTAATTTTATAGACATAGACATTGCAGATGATGACACCAGTAGGCAGTAGGCTTCATCACGCCAGTTTTTTCTTTTGCCACAATCCAAGAATATCACCCCATACATACGATCAAGACGAAAAGATGTATTTTTATTTTTATTTTAATTTTTATTCTATTATGTTTCATTCACATAATGCACTCACAGAGACATGCATCGCAGGAACACAAGGGAAGAAAAAGGAAACTTTGGTTGCTTAAATTTAAATAAAGAAAGATAATTAAGAAGTTGAAGGATGGCAATTCTGAGGAAATTATTAAATGAAAAGTGAGTAATTAAATCTCATATTGTTTGTAAGGGAAAAACATATTACTAAAATAGTACTATCTTTAGTCCTTAATGTAAGAACTAGTTTGATATTCAATTTGGTTCTACATATAGGACCTTAATTCACTTTGCCTCTCATATTTATCTATTTTTCTCAAGATAGTCATTATATATAGTCACACATGTTAAATATTTCATCAAATGATAATTCTAAATTCTAGCTAATACGCATGATTAATAAGGATATTTTAAAAAAGACAATATATATTTATTATAAATTATTAACTTAACTAATTTTTTTAAATCTTCTTAAATTAATTAATTAGTTTTTATATTAAAGATAAGAGGTAGAATATAAAACAGTCATGGAACCACATTGCTCAGGAAGGCCCGGGACATATTTTGAATTTTGTGCAAAAGCAAAGGTCCAAAAGGCTAAATGAGTCAAGGTTTTACACAATATCCCTAAAATTGACAAAAAAACTGAAACCAAACTAAAAGTCAGGGTTAGGGTTAAGGTTTTATCTATAAATTGGAAACACTGTTGCCTACCTGAGAATTAAGAACCCTAAACTGGAGGATGAAAAACGCAAGGCTAATGAGTCTTATAAAGAGAAACATGCGGAGCTGAATGGACGGCTCTGATCATACAATTCAATGATCAATTAAAAAATAATGAATAAAATGCATTAATTTCCTTTGCATTTTATTGTAATTATGCGGACCTCTTTTTATTTTAAAAACTTACACTTAAGTCCAACTTACTAATTCCATTAAAAATATTTTAAAAAATGGTTTTTGATTAAAATTTATGATACAATAATTTTTTATTTATTAATTTATCCATTATCGTACTATAATCTTCAATTTAGATTAAAACTGCAGTGAAGACTTTAAGAGTCCACTTTTCTTTTCCTTAGTTTGATCTTTTATTTTGGCAAATATTTATTTGTTTAATATTTTTATCATATTGAAAAAGACTTGAGTGATTTAGTTAATTTACCCATAACAAATTTGATTAATTGTTTAAATAAATATATAATTGGGTAAACATATTCATAAATGTTTGTAACAATTTTTTTAAAATTTTAAACTATAAATTTAAATGAATTATATAAACTTACATCATTGATACTACTTGATAAAAAATATATATGTTTAAAATATTTCTAAGCTATTTAAAAGAAACCTAAATAAATAATTCTCAATAAATGTGATGAACATTAAAATTATAAAATTTTATAACGTAATCAAAGTTAATAAATTTTATAACATATTAGAAATTTTGAAAATATTAAAATTATTTTTTGGTTGCATAAAAGTTTTTTTCACAAATATAAATGTTTAGACAAGTCTTATGTTTTCTTTTTTTTTTTGAGCTGAGAACAATCTTATGTTAAGGAGGATATTTTTAATTAAAATAAAAGTTTAACAGCCAAATTTGTGTAACATACAAGTTAATTACAGGGGAAGTTTATATATGCTTTCAAAATAAAGGGAATGTTTCCATAATTTAGATAAAACAAAGAGGTGGCTGATCTAGTATATTTTACTAAAAAATATTCCTCCGATTTTTAATGTAGGGTATGATTAGGGAGTTGATGTTAATCTTACATGTAAGACATATTTCATATGTTTATCATTTTTTTCAAATTAACCCCTATTGATATTCTTCCAACAGTAATTAAGTAGGAGAGGAGGAATGGAATTAAGAAAGATGCTGTTTTAAAAAAAAACATATTATATTAACTAATTTAACTAATATCTTTAATCTACTCAAATTAATTTACTAAGTCATACATTAAAGATTGGAGGAGTAATTAATTATGAAAATATATAGATGCTTTGAAAACTGGATGAGCAAGAGGATTTTTCAAAAAATTTATGCACGAGAGAAAAGAAGAGAGGGGAATTGAAATTTTGCTGAAAGTGACAAAATCAAGGGACATGTTCCTATTTATAAGGAAAAAGTTTATTTCTAAATATAAGTCATTTGTAGGTAATTAATAAACTTGTTTTAATTGTATCCCTATTGATTTAATAAATACAGAGAGAGATAAGATAAATAGGTAAGAGAGAAATATAAAACATTTTCAATACCCTTTCTTTAATAAGAGCAAACATGAAAAAAGTTATCTATTAATACATTTCTTGATTTGTGGGTTTGAAATATAAATAACTTATAAATAAGCACTGAGTAACAATTGTTACAACGTCCTCTTCCCTGGATCCCATTACTAGCAGTGGTGCTACTACTTTTGACACTAGCATTTAGAGCTTGGTTGGTATGCTGAAAATTGGGCTCTAAAAAAGAAAAATCAAAATTTTCCAGGGACTTGTTACATTTGGTTAGATAATCTTTCAAGAAGCGATTCTTCGGTGGCAGACAATTTTCATCTGCATAAAGGAAAATCCGTTCCCACCATTTTTAGTGGGAACCCATTTTTCAGCATAGGTAGGCAAATGCGCAAGATATAATTACTTCTTAAAGCATATGTTATTGCTCTCTACTTATTCTTCACCTACTACTTCTTCCTCGTTCCTCATTTTCCTTTCTTTCCATCTCCTTTTCTTTCTTCATCTTCATATTCATCACCTTTTATTGCTCTTCTTGACAAACAAAACGTTTCATTCATTAAAAGAGGGGGGGGGGAACATCACCCAACCTTGACCCATAAGCCTTTTAGCTCATTCATCAAATTTAGAACTTGCTTAACATTCATGACCTGCATGTAAATATGTTTGAAGTGAAACTTGTTATATATAAAAATAGACTCAATAGGCTTTTTAGCAACATCTACAAAAAAAAAATGTTTTTTATATGAAATAGATATGACTTTTCAAATCTGGTTTAGAATCTGCTAAGAAAAAACGTTTTTGACCCGTGCTAACAATTTTGATCATAACTTTAAAATTACAAAGTGTTTTTGAATGGTCTTATTATATTAAAAGATAGACTCAAGAAGCTTTTTCAAACATAGGTTATTTGTCCAATTTGAATTTAAATTGAGAAAGTTATATCTAATCAAAAGTTACTCTAGTCAGAACGTCAAAATCAAAGTGTAATAGAAACGTAATAGATTCAAATTGCGCTAAAAGTTGGAATGTATTGTGTATAAATTAAAATTTGCATAAACAAGCAAGGCATGCTCTTGTCTCCTCAGTTATTTCTACCATCTCAAATTATACCATGCGGTCAACCTTGTTACCAAATAATGTCTGTAAAGTGGTCGTTAAAAAAATTTCGAAGCTTTCTTTGGGAAAGCACAAGTTCAACTAGGAAGATGCACCATGTTGCTTGGGAGGATGTTTGTAAGTGAAAGCATCAAGGGGTTTGCGTTTAAGACAAGTAAGTATGCAAAACACTGCTTTTATGATGAAGCTCGGACGGGGACAAGTGAAGCGAAGAGATGCCTTGTGGGTGAGATTTCTATGAGAAAAATACAAATGTGGGAACGATATTTTACCACAGGTCAAAAAGCAAAAATGTGTCCTAGACATGGAGGGGTATCTCGCTAGCCTGGAAGTCTATTAAGGAAGGTATTGGGTCTTAGATTTGTTTCTGGGAAGATGTTTGGCTACTAAATCATAATAACTTTAGTTCTTATGCGCTGAGACATGTGGATGATGCCATTTGAAACATGAAAGCTGCTGATTATCTCACAGATTCTAGTACGTGGGATTGGCATCGGTTTTCATCTTATCTCCCTCCCATTGTTCTTAATGCTATTGAATGTGTTCCTCCCTCAGAGTTAGGGAGAACAAGTGACACTCCTAGATGAAAGGCAACAAATGATGGGAGGTTTTTGGTAAAGACAGCTTATGCTATGCTTTGTAGGCTAGATGTGTCCACTCCCAGGAGTTTGTGGTGAAAGATATAGAAATTTTCAATTCCTCAAAGGTGTAAGATGTTCCTTTGGATTTATGGGAGGGGAAGGCTGTTTACTAATAGTGCTCGGGCTATGAGAGGGTTGCATAGTTGGATGGAGTGTCATCTATGTGGAGCTACGAGGGAACATGCCATGCATGCACTGTGTGACTACTGTGTGGCACGAGCTTACTGGGATGCAATTGTACTAGATTAGCTACGGTTTAAATTTGTTGATGGTAGAGATCTATTCGAGTGGATTGATTGGAATATTGGTAACAGTTAGAAGGTTATAGGAATCTCATGGGGTGTGTAGTTTGCTGTTTTGGCTTGGCAAATATGGCTAAATCGTAACGCAGGTGTTTTTAATCGAAAGGCTAAGGGTTAGGGTGGATTTCTTTCTCAAGCCAAGGCCATTATTGCTTGTTTAAATGGGAGCTCAAGTGAGATTCCGATGCAGCTCTTGGTGACTAATGCATGGCAGACTCCGTTTGTGGGATTTGTTAAGTATAACTTTGACGGTGCTGCCATTACCACCATGATGACAGCTGCACGTGGTGGTGCAGCAAGGGATCATGATGGTAAGTGGCTAGACAGTTTCATGTTCCATGTTGGAAGGGGGAATAGTTTTTATACAGAAGCTTGGGCTATACTTTGAGGGCTAAAAAGAGCTTGGGATATGCAATGGTGACGAATTATCATCGAAACAGATTGTGAGAGCTTATAGATCTTCTCAACACATGCTGGAATGATGAACGCACAGAAAGAGACTTGCTTGCAGAGATTTAGTCATAGCTAGAAAAGGATTGGGAAGCGACTATGTCTTGGTGTAATAGGGAAGCGAACAAGGTGGTTGATGTAATGGCCAAGAAGGCATTGAGTGTTGCTGAGGGAATTAATTTGCTCCATTCTCCTCCTAATTTTGTCATCATTTACCTTGCGTCTGATGTAGCTCTGTAGTTGTTATACTCTTTATAAAAAAAAATTGTATAAACAAACTTTAATTTATATTCATAAATCCATGCTTAAATTTTAAACTCTGAGAAAAAAATGAGCATATTTGAATTTGATTCAAAAGAACTTAAATTTGCTGCATCAAATTCAAATTTTCTTGAATAAATTCAAATTTGATGTAAGAAAATTTAAATTTTTTACATCAAATCTTGAAAATAAATTTTAAAATACAAAAATTTTTTAAATGGATCTTGGTACATTAAAAATTAAACTTAAACAGTTTTTCAATAATAAATCTTTGGCCTATTTAAATTTAAATTAACAAATATGCGTCATCTGAAAATTCACATTTTGATTAACTTTATTTATGTCCATTCAAGTTTATAAATTGTTTGGTTATACTTCCTTCTTTTTTTTTGTGAATTTAATTTTATTCCTTATGCCAACTTCTCAGTTATTCCCTCTGGTTCAAAATATAAGCTAAACTTTATCCATTATGTTTATCAAGAAACTAATTAAAATCAATTTAAAACAATAAATGTGTAATGCATATATTTGTTTTTCCTAATATACCTTTATTAATGAAGAGAATAAGTAAAAGATATAATAAATGAATTAAAGAGGAAAGAGAATATATGGGGGTAAAATTGAAAAAAAAAAACTCATTAAACGCTTGGATAAAAGTGAATGTTATTTTATTAAAAAAACTCTTTTAAGAAAGTTTAGCTTATATTTTGAACCGGAGGAAGTATTTATATTTTTTTATTTATTTTTTTTATTTTTAATCATTTAACATCTATAATTATTTTTATATTTATATTAAATATTTGTATTTATTTAAAAAAATATACTTTCGTTCGTTTATTTTTTTGAATTATTAATTTTTTAATAATATTATTATTTTATAAGTTAAAAGGTATTTTTATTTAATAATATTATATTCTTTTATTAAGGATAACATAGTAAAATTGTACAATTTTAGCCAATTTTTATCCAATCAAAGATAAAAATTTTTATCAATCTATTTTTCATTCTAGTATTTACCAAATATGCCATCACTAAGAAATCTTTCTATTCTAACCAATTCTTTCTACCAAATACGTTCTTATTAGTAGTGGTTTATTTCTTTGCTTTTTTTTTTTTTTGCCCGCTTTCTTTCTTCAAAAGTTATATTTAAATTTCATGGTATCTTTATTTACTATTTTCTGTATCTAATTACTTTCCAAACTTATTCTTAAAATAAATTTTCAAAATAATAAAAAATTTTCCTTTTCTCATATTCAAATTTAAATTACTTTTAAAAGTTTGAAAACATGACAATTTTTTTGAATCTTATTTATTTGGAAAAAATATTTTTGCATTAACAAATTTTTAAATTGGGACAATATTTTTCAATTCAATTGTTTAAACTATAATATTATTGAATAAGATTTGAAGTTGATGGTAAAGTAAAAAATAATACTTGAAATTGAAAGGTAGGAGAAACTCTTACCCCAAAAAGAAAAAAAAATGAAGAAGGGTAGGAGAAACTAGAAAGAGGTCGACTTGATCTGGTGGCAAACAAGAAAGCGACTTTTTCATTCAGTTGTTGGCGTCCTGGGCCGGCGACGCAGTCCCATCCGCACAAGGGCACGGTGGGTCCCACCACAATGAAATCGTACGGCTCATACCGCTCTCCTTTATTGGTCAAACTCAACCCACACACACACGACCATTTCACTCCCCAACACCAAGTCAACAACATTAGCCATTCTCCTCCCGCAACGTAAGCCCATTGCCTCATGTCCCCCGATCACACGTGGACACGTTTGCACCATTCCTTCCCTCTCTCTCTTCCCCTCCCTCCCTGCCGTCCTTCCCTCTCCCATAACCCCAACAAATCGTACCAAACAAAGCATCCCCATTTGCACCGCCAACTTGTACCCTCATCATTCATCACCCTCATTTTCTTCCCAACTCATCACTTGTAGGTTAATTCGCTGATATATAGAGCCCGAGTTGCTACTGGTAGATTTGGGCAAAATAATTGAGCGAGAACAAAGAGAAAGCTTCACAATCTGAGCCCTGAGGGCTTCTTTTTTGCGTCCAAGTAGGGATTTTTTTTTTTCCGCTTTAGATAGAGAGCGAGAGGGTAAAGAAATCGAACCCTTTCTTGTTGATCTGTGAGGGTGATGAGAGCAAATATATGCACGTCGTTGTCGAGCCTGGTGTGTGCAGAGAGGAATACATAAAATTTACCCAAAATGAGAGGATCTGAGGTTGCAGATCTGAGTGACAAAAAAGGGGAAGCATCACTACGGCCTTCTGGTTTATTATATCATTTCTGCAGAAGAGATGAGATGAGAGGGATAAGAGAGAGATATAAAGAGATATTGACAGAAGAGAGTGAGCACATGCTGGTGGTAATTGTATGAGGCCATACTTACGCGGGTGCGTGCTCACTTCTCTTTCTGTCAGTTTCTCGTCACTTTCATGTATCTCTCTGCGTTTCTTCCTCTTCTTCAGAAGAAAAACTAAACTTTTTTTCCTTTACGCCTTCTTTTCTCTAGACTCCTCTTCAGATTTTGCTTTCCACGTCTCAACCCCTTCCCTTCTCTTCTGACACCCGTGATCTCTTTCTCGTGTACTAATCAAAGAGTTACATCTTCAAAGAGATCGATCTTGGCGATGAAAACCCTTTTGAAATGGCCCAAACGGATATCAAAACTTCGTATTTCGTTCCCTTAGATTGTCATGTCTTGTAATCTTGGTGATTAAAGGAAAGTAAGCGTGTGCGAATAACTACTTTTTGGCACTAGTTTTCACGACCGACATGATGATAGGGCTTCTCATCCTTATCTCTTCAGCTACTTTATTCATTTTCCCATTATAATTTTATTTATCGACATTTTCGTTTATGTATTATTTTATTTGTTCTAACCGGATGAAGCTTCAAAGCGTTGTTTTTTATGGTACTTCCTCCTACGCAAAACCCAAATTTTTACTTCTAAGCTTTACTGTTCATATCATAACGGAAATCCGTATGTTTGATTTGCTTCGGCATATTTACTCGTCAAACCGTTATTTTCTTTCCTCTCTCTTCTCCGACCAACTTTCCTTCAATCTGGACTGGAAGTTTTGTTGTTTCTGTTTACATAACAAAACACCGGAGCTCAGAGAGACAGGCGAACGAAGAATTATGGGTATGTTTTTAATTCCTTTTTACTAGGATCAAAATCAAATATTGCAGATGCTTGAATCGCATGTATCGTCGCTTTCCTGAAAAGGGGATTCTGAAGAGTGCGCCAGTCACGCAATTATGGCAAGATTTGGCTCTTTATTCTTCGCGAAAGATGTCCATTTATGGGCTTTCTTACAAAGGTCAGAAAGTTTTCCAATCAGCAGAATATCAGATTAGTTTTTATTTCTTTCTTATTTTCAGTTTACGAAGCAAAGCCCGTAAGCAATGAGCCTCTTCAGTTTGTACGTTCTTGCAGAAGTTGTTTGAGGTTTGGGGGGCTTAGAGAACTGCCGTATCCATTCCCAGCACGACATTAGTCTGGTAATTAACCTTTGAATTTTATCTATTTTATTGCAACTCTAGCCTGTGACACATGAATTGTGTTTGTGTTTACTTTAATTATTACCTTATATATAATGTTAGGAATTGTCGTGAACAGCTTTGCTTCTTCTGTTGGTGTAGAATTTCAAATGTTTAGGCCCTGGGAATGTTGTTTTGTTCATCTGAATACATGTGATGTCCACGATTGAGTATTTGAATACATGAAATGTAGAGGGTGAGTTTTTAATTAATGACATTGATAGCCCAATTAGTGTGCTGAATTAATGAATTGTGTCAAGAGTTGTCTAAGTGTCCTTCTATATACCGTGGTATTATATTATAATATTGTATATCTCTATTTTGGTCAGGTACTCATGATTTATACTGATTTGAATGTTGTCTCAAATGAAATATAAGTTGCTTTTCAATGATATTATATAGCACATGAAGATCATTTCAATCTTCTTACAGTTTTGAAAGAACTGTTAGTGTTAGCTTCTTTGTTTTTGGGCCAAAACTCCATCCATTTAACCTCTAGTATTCTTTCTTTGCTTTCTTCTTTGAGGAGTCCTTCTTTCTTGAAATCATCATTTCTAGCATAGATTGTTTTTCTTTTGTTAGATAAATAATAGTCCTACAATCCTAAATGTAAAACTTATTTTGTAGTGTAAATTACACTACAAAATGGGTATTACATTTAGCACCAAAGGAGTAGTACTAAAAAAAATACTGGTTTTTGTCTTTCATGTGTAAGCAAACCAAGCTTTGTGGTGTTATGTAAACTGTAAGACCTGACTGAGCTGGTATTGAAATTCTATCATATTTTAAACATTTTGTACGATTATATAATAACACCTTGCATCAGTTTTGTTTGTTAAATTTTCTGAAGCTCAAGAAAATTGACTACCTCCTTGCTATTGTGCAAGCTGTGAGAAGTTTCAATTTGTTCGATTAGTTTGTAGTCAATGCCCAACACAAATAGAGCGATTCATGCATATTTTGCAGTAAAAAATAGAGTGCACAGTCTTTGACCATATATATGACCAACTGTTTGGTTAGATAATAACTATTCATTAAATGACCAGACAATATGTTTTGCCAATAAATCACTTTGAAAACTTGAGGTATTTTTCATTCAATCATCACATATAAACTGTAAAGTTATATATTACCAGTTAGGGTTTCCAGCAATGTAAGAAAAACATGAACCATGTACAATATCTCTTTTATAGACGTGTTCTCTGGGAATGCTTCAAATAGTGTGTAAACAGTTAAAAAAAAAGAAGAAGAAAAAAAGAAGGATATGAAGAGTGAGATCGACTTCTACTACCAGTGTGTTTATATACTACAGTTCTATATCCTACAGGTCCTCTATTGCGCAAGAAATGAGATATTGAATTGTAAAATGATATGAGGAATGAATACACGTGGTATGGGCTAAGCAACTGTATGTACATCATTAATGTTGTTTCTGAGTTGTATTTTCATATATCAGTAATAACTGAAGATTTTTTATGTGAATGTATATATACCTAAACCTTTCAAAATCCACTTTGGTCATTAATTCTATTAAACTGGCAAAGGTTTAAGATCACCATGGGCCTAGTTAATTATAAAGCTTACTGGAGCAAACTAGCTGCTGAGGAGAGAGAAACTCAAGAGGAATACCTCACTTATCCAGTATTATACACACATGAAAGTGCTCGCATGTGTATGAGAAAGGAAAAGGTGAGTAACTGACATGGATGTAGTATTGAAATTCCTCAACATATTTAAATACATGCATCAGAGAAGGAAATTGACTGACAGATTAAGCTTTATCATCTGCATAGTATTTAAAATCTATCAAACAAATCACTTTCAAGATTCTGGTTGAAATATGTTGGAATGATAATTGATAATGTCAAGTTATCCCTATCTAATTCACAAAGTCTTGGTACAGTAGTAGAAAAATAATCATTCTTTATTTATTCTAAAAGGAATGCTGGGTCTATATTTTGTGGAACCATGGAATACTGTTTTGTTTAACAGCAGTGCATGGTTACAGCATTTTAAAGCAGTGACATTCAAAAATGTAAAAATGAAGATGCAATCTAGAATGATTTCTAGCATTATGCATATTGGATTGTGTAAATATCTTGTTACATAGTTTCTCTCTTGTTCCTGCAACCTCCGTAGTCTCCCTATAGACCAATGGATGGAAAAGGGGCATGGTTATTTCGACCCTCTGCTATTCTATTATCCTTGTTAATCTGCAAGGATTTTCACACTGAGTTCCTACATCTTTTTCCTGTCACATAAGCATGTTCATCTTGCAAAATATGCCTAATTTATTCTTTACTTTACCATCTATATTTTTCATTGCTTGATATATTCCATATCCACCTTTTTCTCTGATATTTTTTTTTTGGTTTCATATTAGCTTTGTAAACTTCAAGAGATCACCTTGTGGGTAATGGAAACATCAAAACTTAGGAACATATTGTAAGAAGTGCATACAGTATTTTGAAGTGCCATGTATGAAGATGAAAGGTGTGCGTGCGTGCGTGTATGAACATTGACATTAAACTGAGGGTAAAATCCTGCAATATCAATGATGAGTCTTACTATAAGGACTAACAACGATATTAACGCTGAACAAAATGACTTATAAATTCTAGCTATAATATAGCTAAATTAAGTTGTAACGCAATTGTCACCAAAAAAGTTGCAATGCAACGTGTTGATGTGCCAAGAGTCAGTAATCATAGTTATGAAAACAATGGTTTGAAGTCATTTAGTAGCGATTCAATTTGTGATATTTTTATTTTGGTTAAATTAATTATTTAGTCCGTCTTGTTTAAACTTGGTTACAACTTAGTCTTTGAATTTTAGCTCATCTAACTCTATTTCTCAAGTGTTAGTCATTTAATTTGTTAGTCCTTACACTGTAGAAAATCTTTTGGTTCTTTGGGGACTAAGTTGTAACTGATCGGTAGAGAAAAATAAAAGAAAAAATAATTCATTCGTTCCTGTAATTTTGACTTAGAGCATTGTTCCTACATTTCAAAACAGTGCAATTCAGTCCCTCAAGTTTTAGTCATTTGATCTATTAGTCCTTGCACTGTAGAAAATCTTTTGGTTCTTTAGGGACTAAGTTGTAACTGATCCATAAAAAGCAAGGACCAATAGATCAAATGAGTAAAACTTGAGGACTGAATTGCACTGTTTTAAAACGTAGGAACAAAGCTCTAAGTCAAAATTAGAGGAACGAATGAATTATGTTTTCTTTTATTTTTCTCTACCATGCTAATGTCACCATAAGATAGTTACAAATGTCATGTTACCTATAAATTGAGCTAACAACTTTTTGCCTGCTTTATTCAATACCGGGAAGGAACTTACACCAATAATTTTTTTTTTTAAATCATATTTGGCCTTGAAATCTCTCCCTAGCTATCTTCTCCATGTGATGATCTCTTTGAATTTGATTTCTTCTTTGTTCTCAATTAATTCATATTCAAGTGTTGAATAAATTAGTCCTTATACAATATTGATTGGTGTCAACATGAAAAAAGATATTTTTTGTCAAGTTTAGTTCAGTGGTGTTAAAGGAACTTGTTTCAGTGCCTAAGGCATTGACCAGGTGCTTGCCTAGGAGTGGCTTTCGTGCCTTTATGATTCATTCAAGGCATACCCCTTTGCCAACTAAATTGTGGCTGAAAGGAAATGAATAACCTTGGAATGCCAACGTGAGCATCTAAGATGTAGAGTTTCTTCTTCTTTCTTTGAATTGAAAATGGCATAGCTTCTTTAAGAATAGGAAAACTATAAAATCCAACTCAATAACTAAAAAGGAATTGGGTATAATAGCCATGGCTACTGTGTCTTTAGGGTCGTCATGTTGAGTAATAATTTGACATATGGCTTGATGCATTTAAAATTAATTTATGTACCATGAGGCAATTATATGAGTACATATTTCAAATATGTCATGACAAGATGTATGAGAAACAATATTAGGATATGTCTATAGAGATCTATGTAATATAATTTATATCTACAATCAACAAGTTAGCTCATTACAATGGGTATGTTATATGTTAGAGATTGTAGTGCAAATGACACAATTATATATGGATAAAATGTGTGGTCCTCTTGAATGCAAAAGCATCATTGGACCGTAGAAAACGTTGAAGCATCACATCATTAGACACGCCCACGAGACCATATTTGTGTCTCGTCTCAAAAATAACAAAGGCTCTTTGTTTCTTCTAAAATTTGAGATATGGGGAATAGCCCTAGAGGTTGTGATGGTAGAATAGAAGGATCAAGAAGCTTGCATTTTCCTACATATAGGCCGTGGCCTCTTATTATCTCTTGCATGTCTTATGAAGAATTCACTTATTTTCTTTAACAATCCTGGACCTCAACTTAAGGAGCTTGAGTGCGTATTAAAGAGTCAACATTTTAAGGGTGCTTTTTGGCTTTTAACTACTTCAGTTCAGTCAGTCTCATTTTAACTGTTGCATATCTGATGTCCTAAATTTATTAAGCGAAGGGATTAAAGGTTCAAATGTCCTAATAACATAGAGAACATGAAAAGAACAGCTAGGGAAGCTGAATAAGGATTCCTGCCTTTAACTCTTTGTAAATTATTCTTGACATGACTTTGTAAAGCTCCCGCTTTGTTTATGATGCATATGCATTCAATTACCTCATTGAGTTTTCCCTTTATTAATTCTTCATATTGGGGCATTATCTTTCTATAAAAGATGCTGTCTTCCTTCTCTTTGCCAACTGTTTGTTCTTTGCATCTTTCAATCCGATTTTTCCCAATTATTTTGATGCATTCTTGTCCTTTGTGTATCTTGAAAATTATCTTTGATAACAAAGAATAGACTAGACAAGATAAAGTGGAGTATCTAATTTCTATGTATATTATGATGGCATAGGGAAGAACATGATTACTGTTCAAGCCCTATAAATTACAAAGAGAGAGTTGTCTAGTATTTAAGTAAAAACATGGACAGTGGAGGTGCATGTGAGCATCTCAGGAAGCACCTAACTGGAGTACCAAAAAGAATAAAAGGTAACTATTCAGGTGTCTATAAATTACATTAACAGAAAAGATTATTTGTGTTGTTTAATTTATTAGACTGAGGCCACCATGATTTTTCTTCCGGTAGTAATCACTCTATTTGCACAATTAAAGGAGATAAATGCAGTAAACTGAGCCAGTTTTTGCTTATTACTCAGCTTATTATGAGCAAAGTATTTCGAATTAGGGACCCCCAGTTTTGTTGAGGGCATCTTCTAACTTTAAGCTATGCCAATTGCTTAGAATTGTGCTCTGCTAAGATCACATGCTAAGATTACATATATAATTATTCAACTTGAGATAGATCTTCATGATGGAAAACATGTTGCACATATTGTTTAGATCTTCATAGAACCATGCGGTTCTTTATAATCAATGTGATAAAGATTTATGTATAAGTTTTCTCCCCTCTAACTTACCCCTTAAACCTCTTTGAGTTTGGTTAAACAAGTCTTCCTTACATGATTATGATTTTATAATATTTAACTATATATTAAAGTTAGGTTAGGTGAGAAGAACATGTTCTTTACCCCTTAGCCATGAAGATTAGGATGGTGAGGAACCAGCATTCAAGCATCAATTAGGAGTTGATGCATGGTCTCATTGCTGAACTGGTTGAAGGCAACTGTGTGATGCACTCTTTTGGTTTTTTTGGGTCTAATGCTCTAACCTATAATGGGCATATAATTAGTCTAACCAAGAAACATTCAACTAACTAAATTGGGAGTGAAACGTCAAAACAAAATTTTTATCAAATTGTTAACTCAGTTAATTTGCATGTGAAACTTGGACTATCTTATTTGACGTGAAAGTCGTAAACATAATGGAGGCAGCTATGTGATTTAATTTCATAAGCAATTCTTTTTGAATAGTGTTTGGACATGAGTTTCAAAAGGCTGGTCTTTTTAATTAAAAAGTTGGGTTCTTGAAGTAGCTTTATCTGGTGCTAACTATTCGTTGCCTCACACTTTTTATCTTCTTTTAAATTTAGGATTTGTCTTCTGTTCTTTGAAGATTCTTTCGGGGTCTTTAGTAGCCAAGGTAGCTGGTCATCAGTATGTATTCTTTAGAATGGCAGGTACAGTATTTTAGAGATTTGTTTTCTGTTCATTATCTAGAACATGTTGTGGAATGGCGTGGTGCACATGCACTTCCTGAGACATCCACATAACACCCCAAGTGTTGTAAATATCCTTCGTATTAAGCATACTCCTTCATTGGCTTTGAAGAAATTGGTAGTGTCAGAAACTGAAGATTCCCAAAAATAAACATAAAACCCAAGAGATGGACGTTTCAAAATATTTGTGTCGAACCTTTTAACTCTAAAAGATAATATGTGACGTTTTGTTATTCATGTGGACACTTTAAATTCTGCCGTGATATGGTGTGCTTGTGTTCATAGTCATATGTGTTTTGCCTCGCTGCCAAAGGCATTCAGGAAAGGTGCTGAAGAAGCACTGCCGCTCACATCACATGAGAAGTGTTGGCTTCAATTATGACACTTCAGCATCAGCAAAGGCAAGCTTATCAGGTGCTTTGATATAATTGTATGGATGAGATAAGAGTGTTGCAAGACATTTATAAGATTGAATAAGGAATTTTAGATAAGTATTGGTGGGAAACCCTCCCCCAACAAACTAGCTCAAGAAGTGGGAGAGCCAACCCACTTGACTGCTTCATTAAACCTCTCGTACTAATCAATGCGGGGGACTTAGGCATCCCATACTATCTAAGTTTCCATCCATAATCTGACCTTAAAGCTTTAAGAATAAGTTTTATGTAATAGACATTTTCACTCAAAAAAGTGTTATTTATGCAATTAGTTTCATAGGGTTTTGTGAATAAACAAGCAAAACAAAGTTTTTTTATTTTGTTTTCCTTTTGTGTTTCTGATAGACAGAGAGAAAAAACTACAAGAGAGTTCTACAATGAGAACCTAGTCTCATTTTGTCTTAATATATTAAAGTCTCTTATCCTCTTGGCAAATTGGATCAATCTTTAACTCCTTAGGAATTTCAGGACTCCTCCTAGCTAGCCAATCCCCACAAGAATTCCTCTCGTGCATGGTATGGAAAGCTCTTACCTCCAAGTTGGTAACAAATAGTGATTGAAGTGCCATGCGAAAGGTAGCATTGAATGTATTCCCAGATAAAGTCATCTCTTCAACCTCATCATAGATGATTCAGGAGTCATATTTGATAGTGATCAATGAACAAAACCCAAAGTCTTCATAATTAAGTTGAAAACCATACAGTAAAACAAAGATTATCATTATGCTCGCATTAGTCCATTTGGTGATTAATATGTTTGTTTAATTAATCCATCTGTCAGACGTTGTTACGTATTTATATATTTTATTTTATGTAACATTTTTAGTATTTTCCCTATTGCCTCACTTGAGCTGTCTAGGCTAGTTCCTTTTGCTTAGGATCATATATATATATTAATTTCCTCACTTTGTAAACCTCTCTTGCTTTGAAATCTTTGGGGTTTCCTGCTGTTTATATGAAAAACATTTAATGGCCAACCAATCTGAAATGGAAGGGCCTTGTTTGTTAAGAAAATTCTTATTGAACAAAAAAGTAAAAAAAAGAAAAAAGAAACATCACTATTACGTCTCAAGACTACTTCATGTAAGATACCGGTAGTTTCGTCTTCAAATGGTTTGGATTTTTTATTTGACAACCCCCATGTAATTATTGATATCGAACTCTCTATGATGCCAGTTCATATTTAATCCACATAAAACAATCCTGTAACCAGTGCTCACTCATTTAATTTGATAGGAACATTAACATTGCCATCGGCATGTTCATTGCTTTTTCACAATATTATTATATGTCAATCGTTTTCCAGCCTCTTTGACGTGTATCTATTTTCCTACTTTTTTGCTTGAGACTTGTGTTAGATATTGAGCAATCAAATACTCGGCGTTGATGTTTTAATTCCTATAATCCTTTAACTCAATAAACTATGAGGACTAAGATGTTTTGAGTTAAAGGTATGAATCAATAACAAAGAAAGTCCAGGGACTAAAAGTTATATATTCTCTTTAACGAACTAGATTAGAAATGTATTAATTTAATTATGATTGGTTAACTGTGGTCATACTAACAAACCTTGAATCAATTTGTTCATTAGTTCAATGACTGCTTTGGTTTTAAGAACACTGGTTCTAAGAGGTCCTTGTTTACTTATTTGCTTTATATCTTTATCTTTTGGTTAGTAGGGGTGTTCATGGGACGGGACAGGACCGGGACAGACCCGTCCCGGTCCCGTCTCGATGAACAGGGATGGGACAGGGATTTTGTCCCATGTCCCGTCCCGTCCCGGTCCTATCCCGGTCCCGTCGAGACCGGGACGGGACCGGGACAGGACCGGGACATCCCGCTTCCCCCTTTTTTTTAAAAAAAAAAAGATACCATAATTTTTTATATGAATTTTTTTATGTTATAATACTTATTTTTTATTGGGCTTTTAAAGATAAAAACATTATAAAAAAATATTATGTAGAAAGCTTAATTATATAGCATAAAAAAGGTGTAAAAATAATACTGTAAAAAAAAATATCGTAAAAAAAAGCACTATATAATGACTTTATAAATTATTTTATTGAGGAAGGAGATTTTGTTGAGATAATACTACAACTTAAGAGCTACAAATCACCATAAAAATAAGAGTTATTATTAATAAGTAAATTGAATAATCTAATAATAATTATTAATAAATAATTTTTAAAAGGAAAAAAAATCTCGGGACGGGGTCGTCTTTCCCGAAATTTTTTTTGTCCCGTCCCGTCCTGAACTCACCGGGACCGGGACGGGACAAATTGAACACCCCTATTGGTTAGTTACCGAGTTTTCCTACCAGGTTTTAATTTGACTTCCCCACTGATGTATGGCTTGTTTGGGATAGCATTCGAAAGCATTTACAGGCACATTTCACGTAAATTAAGACAAAACTCCTCTCATATACTTGTTTTGTATTCCACAAATCACTGTTGAAGAGCTAATTATAAGCTATTCTAAACTAACGCGCCTATGCTTCCATATAGCTTCCCCTTTTCTCTTTTTTTCACAATTTTAATAACTATGTTGTGCATGTAAACTGGTAGCTTTGCGCTTGTCATGTTGTTTTGCTTTATGACTAGGAAGGGAAGTTGGAAAGCATGATATAACAGAGGGGAGGGAAAATGTGATCGGCAGAGAAGGTCATTTCAAATATTGCTATTGATCCCATTTTTGCAAGAAATTAAATTTGTAGTTGTATGTGATCCATGAGTTGTGTACAAAATTCAAGGGTATTGTACCACTAAGGATGTTCAAATATATATATATATAAGCTCACTGCTGGGGGATATGGCTTTGAACCTTCAGGTCTGAAATGGAAACAGCTTCAATCTGATTAAAGATTTATTCATACCAGTTGAAATTTAATTTGCAGGCTATCAAGATTTAGATATGATGGTGCCTACCTTTCCGTGATGCAGAAAAGATTGACATGGCTCTCATGTAATAGGAATTCCTTGGGATGTGGGATAGCTGAGTAGACTTTTGGTCTCCAAGAGAATGCAGTTGGGAATTTTCAGGAATGGGTTTTGGCACGATAAATTGTTGAAAACCAATGATGCTAGTCATCGGCTTCTGCTTGGGCGAGTAAGGAAACATTTGTATAAAGGTGATCAACAAATGATGATGGACGAACAGGTAGATTAGGCTCTTACGAGTCGTGTTCATGTGAAGGAGGGTCTTTTTCCTTAAATGACATTGCCACGAAGCTGTGGTTTTTGGGTTAAGATTGGTGGCCCTATTTGCTGTTAATTTGAGCAGATTGATTACCAATGTCTCGTTATTTTGGCTTGTGTTTTTGTATTACATGGGTATTTAGGTTTCAAAGTGAAATCATTTACATAATTTATAGGTTACTTACCAAATAAAACACTTAAGACCCATGAGTTACAGGGAGCCTCATATAGTAAGCTATGTTGTTTACGACTTGTGAATTATCCCTTTTTTTCTTTTATAGATTATAGGTTAGGTCTTTATAGGGACTAGAAAACTTGGATTCGTGCTTTTGTGTGGGATATTGGCTATATTCATATCAACTCAACTTGGCTAAAGATAGTCATGTATAGGTTAGGTATTATGAAGTAGACCATACTCATTGCAAAATTGATGTATAAATATATCACCTTGATTTTATTTCAACTCAATGAAATCATCTCAGTCCGATAATCAAGTTGGCATCAAATTCATTTGATGGGCTTTTGATTTGTTCTCAGCTTTCTCCTCTTTGGTTTCGTGTATGCCCACTATTCACTGCTTTAAAAAAAAGTTTTCATAATGCTAATTTATGACGGTCATCAGGAAAAATGCTGTAAAAAAAATGATAATGACATTTTTATAATTATAGAGAAGTAAATTTTACTTTTTACACCGTAAAAAATCCATTAGAATTTTAAAATCCTATCTATCATGTGATAATTTTTACTTTTCATAGTCAGAGCTCATGGTCTTCCACTACCGTTCCCACTCGATTTTCTCCCTCCTCCAACTTTTGCCGGTATTTATCCTTTGCTTCTATCGTCTTCGCTATGTTCTTTCATCACAGTTGCTATCGCTACCGCTGTTGCTATCACTGTCACCATCGCGTCATCCTCTTCATTCTTATTTGTGAGTTTTTCATCCTTTCTCCTCCATTTTTTCTATGATTAAGAATATGATGTTTGTTCTTATTTTAAATAGATATGATTTTTATTCATCTTCTTGCTTAAACATGCGTTGATACTTGAAGCTTGAATAGATTCGATTTCTTTCTCCCTCATTTTGTATATCAGAGTTTGATAGCCTAAAATTCATGAATTTTATCATATCTAAATCTTTGATTTTACATTTATTAAATCTTAGTGGCTTTGATTTGGTAGCTAAAGGCGAAACTAAGTGGTGCTATTATGGCAGGGAAAGAATCTACGTTTGCTCCATCAGAATGCTTTTGACTGATCATAGGTTATTGGTTTATTGATTCTTAAATTCCTTTCTTTGGGATTTTGTTTTCCCGTTCCATCCTGATCAACACGATGAAAGTTAAACTAAAAAAAAAATATTTCATAGCAGTTATATATATAACCGTCATGAAAAGTCACATATTTCGGCGGTTTTTAAACCGTGGTGAAATTCTTTATATTTTACGTTGATGGCATAGGCGTCACTTTCAAAACCGCTATGAAAAGCTCATTTTAACTGCCATCAAATACATTTTTGTTAGTAGTGATTACCTCTCTCCCAACAAGTTTATATTAAAAGCCTTATTTATACAAAAATCCTCTCATCTAACCAACAGGTGTTAGGTCTAGTGGAAAGAGATAGTCTCTCATAATCTTAGTAAGTCAAGGTTTGAATACCTACAGGATTGCATTGTCATCTATGCTTATCAAAAGGGGATTTATTTGCTAATTTTCTGTAGATCTAATATTCTAATGTAAAGTTTGGATGGATGGATGTTGTATAGAGTGTTTTGTCATGGGTTCAAAGTTTGGGTGGTAAATTTGCCACCCATGTTATTGTCTTGATTGGTTTTAACAAAAGTCCACCTATTTGGACCGCTTCAATCTAATTTTACTAGTAATACGAAGTTACAGTGCTATTATTCATTAAGCATAATTACACTTACATTAAATAATGTGATGGTTGCCACTGTGTCAAGTCACCCCCTATATGAAATTAAGAGCAGTAAAATAGGGAAAGCTTGTTATAAGGATCCATTCAACAAGTTATTTGATGGGAGGTACAGTTTCTAAGCTGAGGTATCAAATGGAAATTAACTTGCGTGAGGGATTTCAGAATATGGTTAGATGTTCTCAAAAGAAAATGGAATTTTTTTAGGATTACCAAATAGGTGTATTCGAGAGAAAAATTTTTACACATGATTTCAGAATATGGTCACATTAGTTATTGTTACTGCATGGTATGCAATGAAAATAGATCATATGGGTATATACATTCAGAAAAATTCGGAAAAATATTCTTTTCCGAGAATGTCTAACCATGTTTTGAAATTAAGGCCTTTGCATAGGTTATTTTCCATTTAGTATCTTGGTCCTTAGAAATACGTATGCGTATGATGAAACCAAGGTTGTTTCCCCCAACAACTCGGGTCCTTTTGCCCAATTCATTGTTTATAGTGTTTCAACTTGCCATTATCATTCATGAATCATTAAATTCAATTATAGAGACATATAAAGGAATGAATGATATGATGTGGTTCTTATGTATTTAGAACTGTGATATGCGAAATCCTGTGATGCGTTAATAAATGAAGTTCATGAAACTAGAAGTTAAAGACATGACGGTTAGTATGAAAAACATATTAGCACATCAATCTTGCTAAATGCTAATACATACATACATATGCGCGCACGAGTCTTTCCTCTTAATCAGACAAGTCTAATAACTGCCCTCTATATCTCTTTTATTTTATCTCAGTCGCTCTGTTTGATTCTTGCTGTAGGTTTTAAATAATTAATTTATACAGAATGAAAGATCAATTAAAAATAGTTAGATGCAATATATATGTAAGAAATACATTATTGTTTCCAAATATGGCTCTATAAAATGATGGCAAGAAAAATAGAAAAAAAATAATGAAAGAGAATATATAGAGAAATGTAATGAAAAAAATGTGTGGGAAAAGAGAAATAAATAATTAAAGGAAAAGTTAAAAAAAAGAAGAAGAAGTTAATGTCACAATAAAATCAAATTGAGGTTTATAAAATGAATTATATTTTTTTTCTAAATTTAAAGTTTATAAATAAGACCAATCGTGGTACTATACCAATATCATATTTTCTTCTGTCCTTATTATGAAATAGCCAGCATATATTTAATAATATAACATGCACGTTTTGTCTAAAATATTAATATTTCCATTCAGCATCCTAAACCAAACTCCTGCAACTAATAATTTTTATTGAGGTAATTTTGATAGTTTACAAGAAATAACTAATTTAACTAATGTATATTTTTTGGTCTATAAAGTTTGCACAAGTCTTGGATAGTACATCAAATTTCAGACCATGAGTTTTGGTTTCTTGAAAGGCAAGGGCAAAATGGTATAAATTTTTAATTAAATTATAAGAACCAGAATTTTAGACAAAAGGAAACCCAAAAAGCTAAAACTCATGATTTAAAACTTGAGGGATAAAAACCAAAAATAAAAGTAAATTTGAGGGATCAAAAATTGTATTAACCCTAAATTTAAATAAAATTGTTACTAGGTGTTAATGTGTCTAATGATGACATGACTCAAATTTTTTATTTTTACCAGCATGACTCAAAATATTTGATTCTATGTATTTCACCAACAATACATTAATTGGTGTCAAAGAAGTCATTGTCTAGGCATCTTTGGATGATTGATGAGATTATTCAAATTAGGGATTTGGCACATGATCAGCCGCAAATGTAATATGGACAAATATTTCTTTAAGATAATGTGTAATTTGCACATGTCCATCACGGACAAAAATTTCATGTTTGCAATATTTTATCCAAACATTGAATTGTGGGGGTTGTTTGGTTATTTTTCTTTAAATGTAAATTAAATTTCATAATGTCTCTTTACAAAATTTAGCGTTTGCTATTAGCAGTAACAATTAAATTGAGCTAGTGGAAATGCTTTATATTGAACAGACTTTCACTTCGAAGCAAATGGATATAATTTGACCCTCCTTATTTTTCCACTAAATTTGGAAAATTTATCGTCATTATACTAACCTCTCATAAATCTTGACATCCATCTCAGTTTGATTTTTTCTTATTTTTTTTTTTGAAAGATAAATACTTCCTCTGGTTTTTAATAAGCTAGTTGGATATTTAATTTAGTACCAAATATAAGATCTCAATCTATTTTGTCTCTAATATTTATTCATTTTGATCCTAAATATAAAAGCTAACTGGATATTCATTTTGCTGCTAAATATAATTGCATGTGTTATTGTTAAAAGTCTCCATAAAGGGAAAGTTTGAATATATATGATTAATAGGTATATTTTAAGAAAAAATAATATTAAGTTATTACGAATAAAAACTTAACTAATTACCATAAATATTAAAAATCTGAGGCTGAACAATATATAAGAAACTAGAGGTTTTTGCATAATCAATTTTCAATACATCTTTTTCACCCCAGAAAAAATTGTCCTCCCTCCAGTTCCTTATGTAAGAGCTAAATAGGTTAGATTTAATCTTAAACATAAAATTTTAAATCCATTTTGTTTGTCATAATTATCGTGTTTTTTTCCTCAAAGTAATCCTTCTAACTTATAAAGTGACATGTGATCTATCATAAAGGTCTTTTAGGGAAATCACATTACATTTGTTACAATATAAGTAATTTATGACTTTCTTAATTTAACCAAACTAGTAATTAAGAACTGAAGGGAGCGACGAAGAATATATACTAAAAGTAATAAAATGAGTTTAATTTCAACAAAATTCGGCACAAACATGTGTCTCTAAAACTCACAATAATCCTCTTTTAAGATATTTCATCACTTTTATTTTTTTTTATTTGAAGTCACTAAAAACAGATCGGACTAATTGAGAAGCCTAAAACTCCTAATTTTTTTCAGGCGAAAAAAAAAAACCCTTTTGAACTCATATGCATGCACACTGATATGTAGAATCTTATAAACTATTGTTGTTGTTGAATAGTCTGGACCCCAATTATTATAATATAGAAAGAGAGGAATGAATATTCCATGTTCAGTATGATTCCTTATTTAATGTTAATTCATAATGATGATTCACCATATAATTCTTTTTCAAATTTGTGCATATTCTGACTTAAGCTGCATCTGATGATTAGGATATTTCACCTAATTGTCCCCCAATTATATCAATAATAATATTATTTTCCTTAAGAAAGGACAAGATTCATCATGGAAATTAATAAAGGTAAAAGGTGTATTATTAGTTCGTGGGTACCCACTTTTGTTTTGATTATGCTAAAGTAATCAAGTCGGTTGATACAGTGGTTTGATGCTTTCCGCATATACTAATTCACCAGAGCGATGATGGGCAGACATATTTGTGTGTAATTTTTTTAATTTTATATATATTATATGTTATGAGTATTATATGACTTCTAATAATTATATATTATCTTTTGTGAATATAATTTTTTCATATTTTATTGTAGGAGATGACAAAATCCTATACGGCTCATATAAAGATAAAAAGTTGTACTAAATTATATATATAACTGCGGAGTCATTATAAAAAGCCAAGTTCTACCTCAAAAAATTCCGATAAAAACAAAACTCAATATAGACAAGAAATATTAAAACTGCTATTTAACAAAATAACGTGTTCTTGGACCATTAAGATCTAATACGAATATATTAAAATAAAAAATGACTAAATCATTGAGATTTAATCTATAGATTGGCATCTATCGTATTCCGCACAATCATACGATTAGCATGGTAACTTGAAAAAAAAAAAGAGAAAGATGAGGATGCTTATAAATGTTAATTCGGAGAATAAATTATTAATAAAATGAAAGCGAATATAGCCAGTAATATTTTACACATTCTAAATTTCAACATTAAGAATTATTTCATAGTATCTATGATTGCACGAGATAATTATTGAGATTTTTCATTGAGAAGGTGGGAGAAAGCTTGGTTTCCTCTAATACTATAATGTTATCAAGGAATAGTTTTCACTTAATTTTGTCACAAGTCTTCTTCCAGTTTAATGAACTTTAATTTCATTCCCTTCTTTAATTTCATCATTGAACGTATTACCTCGCACCCATGATCGAAGAATTTTTAGTACTCCTATATGTTAATGGAGAATTTTTTCAAAAAAAATTAAGAATAAATTAAAATAAACATCTTTATAGATCTTGAAGAGGGATTTATATTCTTAAAATAATTACAGCATGGCCTGCACGTGCAAGATGTAGCGTGGCCTTGCCTTAAGCCCTTAATTGAGGTATAACATCTTCAAGTATCTTTAAGATTAGACAAACACTCCTTAGTCAAACATTACTTATTTTGATTTTATTCCTTTTCAATAATAAAGGCAAAATTTCAATAAATTTCTTATTTTCAATAAATGACTAATATTTTGGCAAAAATAAATAAATAAATATCATATAAAATAATGTGTATCTATATGTAATATAAAATTTATATGAAAGAATCACATTATTCACGAGTTTTTAAACTCATCTTAAAATTATAGAAATTGAGTTACGCTGAATTTAAGTTTAAGGATTAAATTTCGGCCAAATCAGAATCATGATAACTAAACTTTACTGAGTCAAAATTTAAAAATTAAGTCATACTACTAGATGCAAAATTATAGGGATGAATTTTATTTATTATTATTATTGTTGTTATTATTTTGCGGGGGTATGTCATGTCGTTTAGGTCCAAAAAAACACACCTCATGCCTCACAACTGCGTGAGACAAAAAAGTATGATTAGATGCCATGAGCCACTTTTCCCTGTCTTTGCCATTATATTATTGGCATCATTATTATTGAAAAATTTCACCTTATTATAATTATAATTATAATTTAATAAGAATGATATTTAAAAACTCCATATTTTTAAAGAAACCAAGCCAATAAATCATTGTTAATATTTTTCAAAGTTATCACTTATGATCTGTAAAATTAGAACATTATCTTCTTAATATTATCAAGATATTTTTATTTTAAGTAGTTACATATTCAAAATGAGTTTTAAAATTAAGAAACATAATGTTCTTTTCTTCGTTATGCACATTGATGCTCCTATTGGATCCAATCCTATTACAAATTGTAATAAAAAAATGGTCTAAAACATGCGAAATAACGTGTGCTTGAGATTTTTTATGGTTTATTTTTAATGTTCTGATTTTAAATTAAACTACTCACTTATTATATTTATGTATTATATTAAAATTCTTATAGATATTATTTATAACTTATATATAATATAATTTGTTTTTAAATTTCATCAAACATAATAAATATGGTCTTGTTTCCTTCAGTAATGATTACGATTCAATACTGGCCAAAAATAATGATGAATGGAAACATTAAAATAAATTTGATATTGACATTAACATCATCAATATCAATATCAATTTGAAATATAAAGCACACCCCTTAATTAAAAAGAGAATAAAAAAGAATGCACACACAAATATTGCATTTTCCGAAACATAAATTATTATAACTTTATTATAAGAAGAATAAGCATGGAATGTTAATTATGAAAACATCTCAGTGCCAATATCAAACATAAAATCTATATAAAAATAGGTTTTGAACAATAGTTTTGGTACATAGTATGTATGATCTGTCGAAGTTAAAACAATACGTCTCAAAGAGTTTTTTAAATAGAGGCCAGCTAGACTCTAAAATCAAAATAATTTTTTAATTTTCAAACCATAAAAATGAATTTTTATGTTAAAAATTATAAATTTAAAACTTTCAAATATCCAGGTAAAAAAAAAAACTTTCAAATATAATTTGTACCGTCCAAATCTATCTCATTGTAGTGATAAGCACATAGGCCTTAGGATCAGACTTGGACCCTAATAATTAGACAATTTGATTATTATGAAAATTTAGGCTGAAGTTCAATTTCTCATTGCAAGTATCTTCAAAGAAGTAATAGGAATCTTAAATGAAATATATGACATAATTTTAGCATATAAACTTTCAAAATGAATTAAGTATTATAATTTCTTAAGAAAAATAATTAGATATAAAAAAAAATGTAATTACTATAAGGACCCACAATAAATAAGTAACATGTAATAATAAGTTCTGATACAAAAAATAATAATAGATCTATGATGCTTACTTGTTTATTGTAGCCTTCGACAATTATATTCTTATATCGGGACCTCCAAGGTAAAAAAGCATGGCATCAATTTTAAAAGTTTATGTATTAAATTGCTCCACAATTTTTTAGGTGCCCCTAGATTTTGAACTGAAAATGCTTCCCAAGTAAAAATATCCTTTAATCCTTAAAATTTACATATGAAAAGTACCCCCAGTCCAATTCCAATTAAATGTAGAAATTGGTCTTACATGTAAACTCCCTTCTCACTTTATTTCTCAAAAATTTATAATTTTTTAAATTATTTTTATTAGTTGCACATATTAAATGGGGTTTCCATTAATATAGGTCAGCACATGCTATTAAAAAAAGAATGTTTTGTATAAAACAACACATTTTTTTCAAATAAAACTTATTGTGAACTAGTTATTTTGCTCTTAGTTTTACAAGTAGAAGGAATAAGGGATTAGTTTAATTGAATATAAAATTTGGAGTGGGATTGAAGGAGAAAGCGATGAGAGGTAGGCAACAAGGGAATCAAAGATAAGGATATCCAGAGATGCAGGAGATGAGGCTGAGGAGGCAGTCACATGGCAAAGCAATGCCTATTATATTATATTATCATGGCGAACAATTTTTCCAAGTAACAACAAAATCCCCTCCCTCTCGTCATTGTTATCATGTTATGTTCCTTTTCTTCTTGTAGTCCTCACCCCTACATCATGCCAAAATTATCAGTCCCTGATCTTTTAGAATCTTTTTTTTGAATCACATAACTATCAATACACTGGTGTTATAATAGAACAATAAACTATACATGATTTTATTTTTTAAGTCTGTTCAAAATTCTACAGTAACAAATTTTGAAGGGCATTGTTCTTGAGAAAGGCCCCTTCAGTCTTAATTCTTTGAAAAAGAGAAGAGATCTAATTAACCAAGGATCAAAAGAATGAAATTCATAACACTTTAGGATAAAGTTCAAATCTTATAGAAAATAAAGTCACGTTTCAAATATTTTCACGCAAGCTAAAAAACTCCTCTCACACACTTATCTTGTAATTTGTAAAATCATTTCTAAGCAACTAATCCAAACACTAAAATTTGAATCTGACCAGCATCCACTTAACTTTGGACAACTTTTCTTAACCAGCCAATGTTTTTAGACAATTAAATATTATGAATGGAGGAAAATGACATTAAAAAGCTATCCAACGGACCAACAATGTTCACTGGCCCCATTCCCATGTTTCTTGAGTCAGATTGGTATATGTCCCGAACGAAAACTAAATTCTTGCAGCCTAATGATCTGCACCATCATCTGCACCTAACCTCGGTCCCTCTCTCTTATTGCAGAAATGTGAAGTCCATAAATCACACTTATCAAACTTTGGAGGCTAACTTCAATTTGCAGTTATCAATCAATATGAATGTCAGTTAGTTTTTCTGTTTTTTTTTTTTGAAAACAAAGAGCTTGCAAATCAGTAAAACAGCAAAATATTCATCACAGAATCTAATTCTAAAAAGCCACACAAATTCACCTTTCACATCCCACAAACATTTTAATAACATCACAACACAAGAATGTTCTCTTATTCTTGCCCTTTTCACCATTTCCCTTTAGGGATGACAAAGTTCAAAAGGCACAAGAGATTTCCCCAGACACAATAATATTCAAATCGGAACAATAACCCAGCATAGACATTAACCATGGCCTGTGCATGATGATTTTCTTAATTAAAACAAGAATAACAATTAAACGAAATAAACGACGATGAATGTGACAAACGACATTAATTAATCACAGAAAACGACATCATCAAGCAGGCGCGGAGTTTTCCGGCGGCGACGTCCACACGATGTCTTTCAGCGCAGGGCGGAGCTCTTTTCTGCAGAATTGGTTATACTCTAAGGTATCGCCGTTGTCCTTCTTCACTTCCACCACCAGAAACGACGGCGTCACGGCGTATATGTCCGCCGCGATCGCCAGCTTCCCTTTTCTTCCGCATTCCTGTTTCTGCAGTCTCACTCTTGTGTCGCTCTTCTTCACGTTGAACTTCTCCGCCTTCGCCACCTCTTCTAGTTTTGATATCACGCTGCTCGCCGGCCTCGTTGTCGCGAATCTCAGCTCCTCCTTCTCCTCTCTCTTCTTCTCTTCGAACAGTGGAGACAAATCGAACCCTTCCGATAATGATATTATGTGAAACGCGTTCATTGTCGCTGGCGCTTGTTGCTTTGATTTCTCGCAATCAAAATCGAATCCTGTTCCTCCTTCGTCACCATGTTCTTAGGGACAGATTTTTGAACCAGGTCGAGTCCATGATTTGGAAATGTTGATTCGGGTGCTAGGGTTCGGGTCGAGAAGCTTTGTTATCAGCCGGCGAGCGTCGGAAGAGAACCACGGTGGGCATTTTGAAGTCTCCCCTGTAGATTTTCCGGTACATAGCCATCAAGTTGTCATCCTGGAAGGGCAAGAATCCGGCGAGAAGCACAAACAGGATGACCCCACAAGACCAGATATCGGTCTTGGCGCCGTCGTAGCCTTTCCTCCCAATTACCTCCGGTGCCACGTACGCCGGAGTACCACAAGTGGTGTGAAGCAACCCATCTTGGCGCAAGTGCTCAGCAAACGTGCTCAGGCCAAAATCAGTGACCTTCAATTCCCATCCTCGTCGAGAAGCAGATTCTCCGGCTTCAGATCCCGGTGGTAAACGCGCGACTGTGGCAGAAATCGATGGCGGAGATCAACTGCTGGAAATAGACTCGTGCGACGTCTTCCCTCAGGCGACCTCTGGCGATCTTGTTGAAGAGCTCGCCGCCTCGAACGAGCTCCATAGCGATGTAGATCTTGGATTTGCTCGCCATAACCTCATACAGCTCAACGATGTTGGGATGCTCACCATCTTCATCACAGAAATCTCCCTCTTGATTTGCTCCATCATGCCCACTTTGATTACTTTCTCTTTGCCCACCACCTTCAGAGCCACGCTTTTCCCGCTCTGCAAGTTCTTGGCATGGTAGACCTTAGCAAAAGTGCCGTGACCCAGAGACGACCGAGCTCGTACTTCCCGTGGAGCAACGCGGAATGGCAAGAATCTTTGGCCTTCTCACCCGTTTATCGATCAAGGAAAGATCAAATCTCAGCAGAAATTACAAGTAGTGCGAAATCTGAACTGGGTATATTTACAGATGAGCAGGGATTACAAAGAAAGAAACAAAGAAATGAAGCGGGGTTGGGTGGCGGCGCGTGAGGATCACCCGTCTTCGACGTGTTTCCGGTGGCAATTCCTGCCGCCGATTCTGCGCTTGGTAGGGCCACCCACTTCAGATTTGGTCAGCGCAGGTCCTCTCATCTCTCTGCATTCCCAAGAAGAACGAAGAAAGCTAAACCAGTTTTTCTGCGCTCTACCTTCCAGCTTCAAAACCTTGAGCCTGCGTTATATAGCCAATTTGTTATCGGTTGAATTACCATTTTGCCCTCAACGTGCGGCTGCGCGGAAGGAGGTGACCTTGTGGCGGTTGCCTGGAAGGAGATGATCTGACGGCTGTAGCTTTGACTGGGAAAATCTTGATGGAAGGATAACGCCACGTGGCCACGGAGTCAAATAATTTTGGCTCAAATGATCAAATTAACTAGTTGACTGAGGTCAAAAAAGGACCAATAAGTAGCCGACTCGCAGGTGCGTGGATCAACTAGACCAGGAGCCTCCGACGGCATACATAACAGTCTCATTTGCCCCAAAAGCAAAGTAAATTTTGTTGGAAAATTCTGATTTGTATTTTTTAAAAATATAAATACAATTCCCAGTTATATTATGAGGTAAAAGGGAGTCATTCTGATTCATTATGGATAAAACAAAATTTTCTATGGTCATTTAAATAGTAACTATACAATTAGTGGCGCGTCTCACAGATCCAGGTGTCAACTATAAATACCAATCACTAGCAATTTCATTTTCTACAAAAAAAAATAAGATTTTCTTTTGGTAATTTTTTATTCGGACCAAGTTATAATCATTGCCAAGAATAATGCAGCAATCAATTCTGTCCTCTTTGAATTATCATTATATTTAAGAGCATTATTCTTAATCGTACATTATTTAATATTTTTAGAAATAATTAACATTAAGTAATCTTAACACTTCAATTGTGTTTCTAATTTTTGATTCACCCGACATGTTAGAATATTTTATAATAGCATTTAGTGTCTTAAGTTTAAAATAATCGTTGCTATTAAAAAAATACTGTAGTGTAAAATTACACAAAAAATATTTCAGTATAATGAATATTATTAAAAAAATATTTAAGATATTAAATGTAGAAAAAGCTCAATATAAAACAGAATGTTGCCAAAAAAAATTTTAAAGTATTAGACAGAACTTAACCATTTATATAGAGTTATTTTATTTGGTCTAACTCTCAATAATGGTAAATAAATTTTGAACAATATTAATAGGTCCCTTAAAGTTTACTTTTATTTTAGTTTTAGTTTTTCAAATTTTAAATTATAGGTTT